>NC_083569.1:90002511-90020011 GCF_027579695.1 Neoarius graeffei
TTTTGTTTCTAGCCAAAACGCATCATGAGATATGAGCCTAAAGACATTTTTCCTAGTTATAGCGCCCCCTAGCAGCCAATTTGGTCCAAATTTTTTGCTGCCCTTTGGGGAGGGGTGCTGCATAAAGCCACCCAGTTTCGTTAAGATACGCCAAAGGGTGGCCGAGAAATGAGCAAACTTCCTGTTTTGCATATGCCAGCCAAATTTGATTGGCTGCCACCGCCAAACGCTTAAGAAATTCTAAAAACCGGGCATATTTCTTGTGCAGCTTAGGCCCCAGTTGCCATGTACCACGTTTGGGAGAAATTTTCCAAAAATTGAGGGAGGAGAAGCATTTTAATTGATTTTCACATAATTCAAAATGGCGGAAAATCTACTGGGTGGAATATGAGGAGACAGGGCCCATTGGATTCCTTTTGACCTAAGCATTCCAGCCACACTAAGAATTTGATGATCAGACGTATGGTTCAAAAGTAACAAGCAGAAATGTACCTGCAATTTTGACCTGTTGGTGGCGCTAGAGAGTTTGAGGTGCTGAGTTGAAATTTGGTGACAAGATCCTTGAGGCAGCCTAGAATCAGTGTGCCAAGTTTAAAAACCTCTAGTCAGACGGTTCTATGCATTGCCATAGAATTTCATTGATTTTAACAAAATTCAAAATGGTGGAAAATCCTCAAGGCAGAATATGACGTCATAGGGTGCGGTGGATTCGGCTTGAGCCAAGGATTCCTGACATAGTGGAATTTTGTTTCTAGGCAAAACGCATCATGAGATATGAGCCAAAAGACATTTTTCCTAGTTATAGCGCCCCCTAGCAGCCAATTTGTTCCAAATTTTTTGCTGCTCTTTGGGGAGGGGTGTTGCATAAAGTCACCAAGTTTCGTTAAGATACGCCAAAGGTTCGCCGAGAAATGAGCACACTTCCTGTCTTGCATCTGCCAGCCAAATTTGATTGGCTGCCACGGCCAAACGCTTAAGAAATTCTAAAAACCGGGTATGTTTCTTGTGCAGCTTAGTCCCCAGTTGCCATGTACCAAGTTTGGGAGAAATTCTTCAAAAATTGTGGGAGGAGAAGCATTTTAATTGATTTTCACATAATTCAAAATGGCGGAAAATCTCCTGGGTGGAATATGACGAGACAGGGCCGCTGGATTCGTGGTGACCCAATTATTCCAGCGATACTAAGATTTTGATGATCAGACATATGGTTCAAAAGTAACAAGCAGAAGTGTACTTGCAACTTTGACCTGTTGGTGGCGCTAGAGAGTTTGAGGTGCTGAGTTGAAATTTGGTGACAAGATCCTTGAGGGAGCCTAGAATCAGTGTGCCAAGTTTAAAAACCTCTAGTCAGACGGTTCTATGCGTTGCCATAGAATTTCACTGATTTTAACAAAATTCAAAATGGCGGAAAATCCTCAAGGCAGAATATGACGTCATAGGGTGCGATGGATTCGTCTTGAGCCAAGGATTCCTGCCATAGTGGAATTTTGTTTCTAGCCAAAACGAGTCATGAGATATGAGCCAAAAGACATTTTTCCTAGTTATAGCGCCCCCTAGCAGCCAATTTGTTCCAAATTTTTTGGGGCCCTTTCGGGAGGGGTGCTGCATAAAGGCACCAAGTTTCGTTAAGATACGCCAAAGGGTGGCCGAGAAATGAGCACACTTCCTGTTTCGCATCTTTGCAGCCAAGTTTGATTGGCTGCCACGGCCAAACGCTTGTGAAATTCAAATCACCGGGTATAACTTTTGTGCAGGTTGGTCCAATTATGCTATCTTCCAAGTTTGGGAGAAATTGGTAAAAAATTGAGGGAGTTGAAACATTTTAATTGATTTTCACAAAATTCAAAATGGCGGGAAAAATATATGGGCGGGAAATGACGTCATGGGGTGCGTTGGATTCGTCTTGGCCCAAGGATTCCAGGGATACCAAGTTTTTGAAAATCAGACCAACGGTTCAAAAGTTACAAGCAGAAATGTACCTGGGACTTTGACCTGTTGGTGGCGCTAACGGGTTTGAGGTAGAGGCCTGAAATTTGGTGAGAGGAATGTTGAGAGTGTCTAGAATCAGTGTGCCAAATTTCACAACTTTTTACCAGACGGTTCTATGGGCTGCCATAGACTTGCAGAGGCGGAAGTGGACTGAATAATAATAATAATAATAATAATAATAATAATAATAATAATAATAATAAGAAACAATAGAATCACTATGGGTGCCTTCGCAGCTTTGCTGCTTGGCCCCCAAATAGAATCACTATGGGTGCCTTCGCAGCTTTGCTGCTTGGCCCCCAATAATAATAATAAGAAACAGTAGAATCACTATGGGTGCCTTCGCAGCTTCGCTGCTTGGCCCCCAAATATAGCTGCAAGCAGCAATGCGGGGCCAAGCAGTGTGACCCAGCCTAAGTTGCCATGGCAACAGAAAGAACTGACCAGGCAGACAGTTCGTCTAAAGTTACTATGTACCAAGTTTGGGAGAAATTGGTCAAAAATTGAGGGAGGAGAAGGATTTTAATAGATTTTCACAAATTTCAAAATTTTGGAAAATCTACCTGGTGGAATATGACGCTATAGGGCGTGTTGGATTCGTTTTGACGGAAGGATTCCAGAGATAGTGGAATTTTGTTTCTGCCCAAAACGCATCATGAGATATGAGCCAAAAATCATTTTTCCTAGTTATAGCGCCCCCTAGCGGCCTATTTGGTCCAAATCTTTTGTTTTCCTTTGGGGTGGCGTGGGGCATAAAGCCACCAAGTTTCGTTAAGATACGCCAAAGGACGGCCGAGATATGAGCATACTTCCTGATTGGCGTCTGCGCATCCAATTTTGATTGGATGCCACGGCCAAACGCATAAGAAATTCTAAAAACCGGGTAAGTTTCTTGTGCAGCTTCGTCCATCCTTGCCATGTACCAAGTTTGGGAAAAATTGGTCAAAAATTGAGGGAGGAGAAGCATTTTAATTGATTTTCACAAAATTCAAAATGGCGGAAAATCTACCAGGTGGAATATGACGAGACAGGGAGCGTTGGATTCGGACTGAAGGAAGGATTCCAGCGATACTAAGCTTTTGACGATCAGACCTATGGTTCAAAAGTAACAAGCAGAAATGTACCTGCGACTTTGACCCGTTGGTGGCGCTAGAGAGTTTGATGTGGTGAGTTGAAATTTGGTGACAAGAACCTTGAGACAGCCTAGAATCAGTGTGCCAAATTTGAATACCTCTCGTCTGACGGTTCTATGGGTTGCCATAGAATTTCATTGATTTTAACAAAATTCAAAATGGCGGAAAATCCTCAAGGCAGAATATGACGTCATAGGGTGCGATAGATTCGTCTTGACCCAAGGATTCCAGAGATAGTGGAATTTTGTTTCTGCCCCAAACGCATCATGAGATATGAGCCAAAAGACATTTTTCCTAGTTATAGCGCCCCCTAGCAGCCAATTTGTTCCAATTTTTTTGTCTTCCTTCCGGGAGGGGTGGGGCATAATCTCACCAAGTTTCGTTAAGATACGCCAAAGGGCGGCTGAAATATGAGCACACTTCCTGTTTGGTGTCTGCGCAGCCAAATTTGATTGGCTGCCACGGCCAAACGCTTATGAAATTCTAAAATCCGGGTAAGTTTCTTGTGCAGCTTAGTCCACAGTTGCCATCTACCAAGTTTGGGAGAAATTGCTCAAAAATTGAGGGAGGAGAAGCATTTTAAGTGATTTTCACAAAATTCAAAATGGCGGGAAAACTATATGGGCGGAAAATGACGTCATGGGGTGCTTTGGATTCGTCTTGACCCAAGGATTCCAGGGATACCAAGTTTTTGAAAATCGGACCAACGGTTCAAAAGTTACAAGCAGAAATGTACCTGCAACTTTGACCTGCTGGTGGCGCTAGAGGGTTGGGGGTCGGGACCTAAAAATTGTTGTGGGGAATGCTGAGACTGTCTAGAATGTGTGTGCCAAATTTGAGCATTTTCCTACATACGGTTCTATGGGCTGCCATAGACATCCCTAAGGAGAAAGTTGAATTGTCTATAATAATAATAATAAATATAGCTGCAAGCAGCAATGCGGGGCCAAGCAGTGTGACCCAGCCTAAGTTGCCATGGCAACAGAAAGAACTGACCAGGCAGACGGTCATAGGCACGCACAGGAAGTGTTTACAAGCAGAAATGTACCTCCAACCAGATGGTTAGAGGCATGCACGGCTTCACCATCAAATTCGATTGACTGTGATGGCTGAAATTACTTCAAGTGTACTAGGTGTGTGTCTGTGTGTGCTAAAAGACTGCTGAGATATGAGCTCAATGATATATGAGCCAAAAGACATTTTGGAAAGTTATAGCGCCCCCTAATGGCCAATGTGCACCAAATCTGGTAAGGGCCCTTTTGGACGGGTGAGACACAATCCCACCAAGTTTGGTTAAGAAAGGTCAAAGGGCTGCCGAGATATGAGCACACTTCCTGTTTTGCGTCTGCAACGCCATATTTGATTGGCAGCCACGGCCAAACGCTTATGAATTTCTAAAAACCGGGTAATTTTTTTGTGCAGCTTAGTCCAAAGTTGCCATCTACCAAGTTTGGAAGGAATTGGTCAAAAATTGAGGGAGGAGAAGCATTTTAAGTGATTTTCACAAAATTCAAAATGGCGGAAAATATACCAGGCGGAATATGACGCTATAGGGGGCATTGGACTCGTTTTGACCCAAGTATTCCAGCGATCCTAAGATATTGACGATCAGACATACGGTTCAAAAGTAACAAGCAGAAATGTACCTGCAACTTTGACCTGTTGGTGGCGCTAGAGAGTTTGAGGTGGTGAGTTGAAATTTGGTGACAAGAACCTTGATGCAGCCTAGAATCAGTGTGCATAATTTGAAAACCTCTAGTCAGACAGTTCTATGGGTTGCCATAGAATTTCATTGATTTTAACAAAATTCAAAATGGCGGAAAATCCTCAAGGCAGAATATGACGTCATAGGGTGCGATGGATTCGTCTTGACCCAAGGATTCCAGACGCAGTGGAATTTTGTTTCTAGCCCAAACGGATCATGAGATATGAGCCAAAAGTCATTTTTCCTAGTTATAGCGCCCCCTAGCAGCCCATTTGTTCCAAATTTTTTGTGGGCCATTTTCGAGGGGTAGGGCATAAAGCCACCAAGTTTCGTTAAGATACGCCAAAGGGCGGCAGAGATATGAGCACACATCCTGTTTGGCGTCTGCGCCGTCAATTTTGATTGGCTGCCATGGCCAAACGCTTATGAAATTCTAAAAACCGGGTAAGTTTCTTGTGCAGCTTAGTCCAAAGTTGCCATCTACCAAGTTTGGGAGAAATTGGTCAAAAATTGAGGGAGGAGAAGCATTTTAATTGATTTTCACAAAATTCAAAATGGCGGGAAAAATATATGGGCGGAAAATGACGTCATGGGGTGCTTTGGATTCGTCTTGACTCAAGGATTCCAGGGATACCAAGTTTTTGAAAATCGGACGTACGGTTCAAAAGTTACAAGCAGAAATGTACCTGCAACTTTGACCTGCTGGTGGCGCTAGAGGGTTGGGGGTGGGGACCTAAAAATTGTTGTGGGGAATGCTGAGACTGTCTGAAATGTGTGTGCCAAATTTGAGCATTTTCCTATGTGTGGCTCTATGGGCTGCCATTGACTTCCCATAGGAGAAGAAAGTTGAATTATAATAATAATAAGAAAACCTACAAACACATTAGGGGCCTTCGCCAGCTTCGCTGCTTGGCCCCTAATAATAATAAATATAGCTGCAAGCAGCAATGCAGGGCCAAGCAGGGTGACCCAGCCTAAGTTGCCATGGTAACAGAAAGAACTGACCAGGCAGACGGTCATAGGCACGCACAGGAAGTGTTTACAAGCAGAAATGTACCTCCACCCAGATGGTTAGAGGCATGCACGGCTTCACCGTCAAATTCGATTGACTGTGATGGCTGAAATTACTTCAAGTGTACTAGGTGTGTGTCTGTGTGTGCTAAAAGACTGCTGAGATATGAGCTCAATGATATATGAGCCAAAATACATTTTGGAAAGTTATAGCGCCCCCTAATGGCCAATGTGCACCAAATGAGGTATGGGACCTTTTGGAGGGGTGGGGCATAATCCCACCAAGTTTGGTTAAGAAAGGTCAAAGGGCTGCCGAGAGATGACCACACTTCCTGTTTCAGATCTGCACGGCCAAATTTGATTGGCCGCCACAGCCAAACGCTTACGAAATTCGAAAAACCGGGTAAGTTTTATGTGCAGCTTAGTCCAAAGTTGCCATATACCAAGTTTAGAAGGAATTGGTCAAAAATTGAAGGAGGAGAAGCATTTTAATTGATTTTCACAAAATTCAAAATGGCGGAAAATATACAAGGGGGAATATGACGCCATAGGGTGCGTTGGATTCGTGTTGACCCACGGATCCCATGGATACTTAGATTTTGACGATCAGAAGTACGGATCAAAAATAACAAGCAGAAATGTACCTGTAACTTTGACCTGTTGGTGGCGCTAGAGAGTTTGAGGTGGTGAGCTGAAATTTGCTGACAAGAACCTTGAGACAGCCTAGAATCAGTGTGCCAAATTTGAAAACCTCTAGTCAGACGGTTCTATGGGTTGCCATAGAATTTCATTGATTTTAACAAAATTCAAAATGGCGGAAAATCCTCAAGGCAGAATATGACGTCATAGGGTGCGATAGATTCGACTTGACGCAAGGATTCCAGAGGCAGTGGAATTTTGTTTCTAGCCAAAAGGCATCATGAGATATGAGCCAAAAGTCATTTTTCCTAGTTATAGCGCCCCCTAGCAGCCAATTTGTTACAAATTTTTTGTGGCCCTTTTTGGATGGGTGGGGCATAATCCCACCAAGTTTCGTTAAGAGACTCCAAAGGGCGGCCGAGATATGAGCACACTTCCTGTTTGGCGTCTGCGCAGCCAACTTTGATTGGCTGCCACGGGCAAACGCTTATGAAATTCTAAAAATCGGGTAAGTTTCTAGTGCAGCTTTGTCCAAAGTTGCCATTTACCAAGTTTGGGAGAAATTGGTCCAAAATTGAGGGAGGAGAAGCATTTTAATTGATTTTCACAAAATTCAAAATGGCGGGAAAACTATATGGGCGGAAAATGACGTCTTGGGGTGCTTTGGATTCGTCTTGGCCCAAGGATTCCAGGGATACCAAGTTTTTGAAAATCGGACCAACGGTTCAAAAGTTACAAGCAGAAATGTACCTGCAACTTTGACCTGCTGGTGGCGCTAGAGGGTTGGGGCTGGGGACCTAGAATTTGTTGTGGAGAATCATGAGATTGTCCAGAATGTGTGTGCCAAATTTGAGCATTTTCCTACGTATGGTTCTATGGGCTGCCATAGACATCCCTAAGGAGAAAGTTGAATTGTCTATAATAATAATAATAATAAATATAGCTGCAAGCAGCAATGTGGGGGCCAAGCAACTTATGAGCCTAGTCGGAAGGCCAGCAGAATGCACTTGGGCCAGGTAATGCCCTTGTGCAGCTTAGTCCAAAGTTGCTATCTACCAAGATTGGGAGAAATTGGTGAAAAATTGCGAGAGGAGAAGCATTTTAATTGATTTTTACAAAATTCAAAATGGCGGAAAATCCTAAAGGGTGAATATGACGTGATAGGGTGCGATGGATTCGGCTTGAGCCAAGGATTCCAGAGCTTGTGGAATTTTCTTTCTACCCCAAACGCATCATGAGATATGAGCCAAAATTCGTTTTTGCTAGTTATAGCGCCCCCTAGCGGCCAAGTTTGTCCAAGTTTTTTGGGGACCTTTCTGGTTGTGTCTGGCATAATGCCACCAAGTTTCGTTAAGATCTGCCAAAGGGCGGCCGAGATGTGAGCACACATCCTCTTTCGCGTCTGTGCAGCCAAATTTGATTGGCTGCCACGGCCAAACGCTTATGAAATTCGAAAATCCGTGTAAGATTCTTGTGCAGCTTCATCCACAGTTGCTATGGACCAAATTTGGGAGAAAATGGTCAAAAACTGAGGGAGGAGTAGCATTTTAATTGATTTTCACATAATTCAAAATGGCGGAAAATCTACCAGGTGCAATATGACGACACAGGGCGCGTTGGATTCATTTTGACGCAAGCATTCCAGCGAGACTAAGCTTTTGACGATCAGACGTATGGTCCAAAAGTAACAACCAGAAATGTACCTGCGAATTTGACCTGTTGGTGGCGCTAGAGAGTTTGAGGTGGTGAGTTGAAATTTGGTGACAAGACCCTTGAGGGAGCCTAGAATCAGTCTGCCAAATTTGAAAACCTCTACTCATACAGTTCTATGGGTTGCCATCTAATTTCATTGATTTTAACAAAATTCAAAATGGCGGAAAATCCTCAAGGCAGAATATGACGGCATAGGGTGCGATGCATTCGTCTTGACCCATGGATTCCAGAGATAGTAGAATTTTGTTTCTACCCAAAACGCATCATGAGATATGAGCCAAAAGACATTTTTCCTAGTTATAGCGCCCCCTAGCAGCCAATTTGTTCCAAATTTTTTGCTGCCCTTTGGGGAGGGGTGCTGCATAAGGCCACCAAGTTTTGTTAAGATAGGCCAAAGGGTGGCCGAGAAATGAGCACACTTCCTGTTTTGCATCTGCAAGCCAAATTTGATTGGCTGCCACAGCCAAACGCTTAGGAAATTCTAATTACCGGGTAATTTTCTTGTGCAGATTAGTCCCCAGTTGCCATCTACCAAGTTTGGGAGAAATTGTTCAAAAATTGAGGGAGGAGAAGCATTTTAATTGATTTTCACATAATTCAAAATGGCGGAAAATCTACTGGGTGGGATATGACCAGACAGGGTGCGTTGTAGTCGTTGTGACCCAAGCATTCCAGCGATACTAAGATTTTGATGATCAGACGTATGGTTCAAAAATAACAAGCAGAAATGTACCTGCGACTTTGACCTGTTGGTGGCGCTAGAGAGTTTGAGGTGCTGAGTTGAAATTTGGTGACAAGATCCTTGAGGCAGCCTAGAATCAGGGTGCCAAGTTTAAAAACCTCTAGTCAGATGGTTCTATGCGTTGCCATAGAATTTCATTGATTTTAACAAAATTCAAAATGGCGGAAAATCATCAAGGCAGAATATGACGTCATAGGATGCGTTGGATTCGGCTTGACCCATGGATTCCAGATATAGTTGAATTTTCTTTCTAGCCAAAACGCATCATGAGATCTGAGCCAAAAGACATTTTTCCTAGTTATAGCGCCCCCTAGCGTCCAATTTGGTCCAAATTTTTTGTGGCCCTTTGGGAAGGGGTTTCGCATAATGCCACCAAGTTTCGTCAAGATAGGCCAAAGGGCCACCGAGATATGAGTGCACTTCCTGTTTTGCATCTGCGCAGCCAAATTTGATTGGCTGCCACGGCCAAACGCTTATGAAATTCAAATCACCGGGTATAACTTTTGTGCAGGTTGGTCCAATTATGCTATCTTCCAAGTTTGGGAGAAATTGGTAAAAAATTGAAGGAGTTGAAACATTTTAATTGATTTTCACAAAATTCAAAATGGCGGGAAAAGTCTATGGGCGTTAAATGACGTCATGGGGTGCTTTGGATTCGTCTTGGCCCAAGGATTCCAGGGATACCAAGGTTTTGAAAATCCGACCAACGGTTCAAAAGTTACAAGCAGAAATGTACCTGCAACTTTGACCTGTTGGTGGCGCTAGACGGTTTGAGGTAGAGGCCTGAAATTTGCTGAGAGGAATGTTGAGGCTGTCTAGAATCAGTGTGCCAAATTTCAAAACTTTTTACCAGACGGTTCTATGGGCTGCCATAGACTTGCAGAGGCGGAAGTGGACTGAATAATAATAATAATAATAATAATAATAATAATAATAATAATAATAATAAGAAACAATAGAATCACTATGGGTGCCTTCGCAGCTTCGCTGCTTGGCCCCCAATAATAATAATAAGAAAACCGACAAACTCATTAGGGGCCTTCGCCAGCTTCGCTGCTTGGCCCCTAAATATAGCTGCAAGCAGCAATGCGGGGCCAAGCAGCTTGACCCAGCCTAAGTTGCCATGGCAACAGAAAGAACTGACCAGGCAGACGGTCATAGGCACGCACAGGAAGTGTTTACAAGCAGAAATGTACCTCCAACCAGATTGTTAGAGGCATACACGGCTTCACCGTCAAATTCGATTGACTGTGATGGCTGAAATTACTTCAAGTGTACTAGGTGTGTGTGTGTGTGTGTGTGTGTGTGTGTGTGTGTGTGTGTGCTAAAAGACTGCTGAGATATGAGCTCAATGATATATGAGCCAAAACACATTTGGGAAAGTTATAGCGCCCCCTAATGGCCAAAGTGCACCAAATGTGGTATGGACACTTATGGAGGGGTGGGGCATAATCCCACCAAGTTTGGTTAAGAAAGATCAAAGGGCTGCCGAGATATGAGCACACGTCCTGTTTCGTGTCTGCACATCCAAGTTTGATTGGCAGCCACGGCCAAACGCTTATGAAATTCGAAAAACCGGGTAAGTTTTTTGTGCAGCTTAGTGCAACGTTGCCATCTGCCAAGTTTGGATGGAATTGGTCAAAAATTGAGGGAGGAGAAGCATTTTAATTGATTTTCACATAATTCAAAATGGCGGAAAATATACAAGGCGGAATATGACGGCATAGGATGCGTTGGATTCGTTTTGACGCAAGGATTCCAGCGATATACAGATTTTGACGATCAGACATACGGTTCAAAAGTAACAAGCAGAAATGTACATGCAACTTTGGCCTGTTGTTGGCGCTAGAGAGTTTGAGGTGGTGAGTTGAAATTTGCTGACAAGAACCTTGAGCCAGCCTAGAATCAGTGTGCCAAATTTGAAAACCTGTCGTCAGACGGTTCTATGGGTTTCCATAGAATTTCATTGATTTTAACAAAATTCAAAATGGCGGAAAATCCTCAAGGCAGAATATGACGTCATAGGGTGCGATAGATTCGTCTTGACCCAAGGATTCCATAGGCAGTGGAATTTTGTTTCTAGCCAAAACGCATCATGAGATATGAGCCAAAAGACATTTTTCCTAGTTATAGCGCCCCCTAGCTGCCAATTTGTTCCAAATTCTTTGGGGCCCTTCATGGAGGGGTGGGGCATAAACCCACCAAGTTTCCTTAAGATACGCCAAAGGGCGGCCGAAATATGAGCACACTTCCTGTTTGGCGTCTGAGCCTCCAATTTTGATTGGCTGCCACGGCCAAACGCTTATGAAATTCTAAAAACCGGGTAAGTTTCTTGTGGAGCTTAGTCCAACGTTGCCATGTACCAAGTTTGGGAGAAATTGGTCCAAAATTGAGGGAGGAGAAGCATTTTAATTGATTTTCACATAATTCAAAATGGCGGGAAAACTATATGGGCGGAAAATGACGTCATGGGGTGCTTTGGATTCGTCTTGACCCAAGGATTCCAGGGATACCAAGTTTTTGAAAATCGGACCAACGGTTCAAAAGTTACAAGCAGAAATGTACCTGCAATTTTGACCTGCTGGTGGCGCTAGAGGGTTGGGGATGGGGACCTAAAAATTGTTGTGGGGAATGCTGAGACTGTCTAGAATGTGTGTGCCAAATTTGAGCATTTTCCTATGTGTGGTTCTATGGGCTGCCATTGACATCCCATAGGAGAAGAAAGTTGAATAATAAATATAGCTGCAAGCAGCAATGCGGGGCCAAGCAGGGTGACCCAGCCTAAGTTGCCAAGGCAACAGAAAGAACTGACCAGGCAGACGGTCAGAGGCACGCACGGGAAGTGTTTACAAGCAGAAATGTACCTCCAACCAGATGGGTAGAGGCATGCACGGCTTCACCGTCAAAATCGATTGACTGTGATGGCTGAAATTACTTCAAGTGTACTAGGTGTGTGTCTGTGTGTGCTAAAAGACTGCTGAGATATGAGCTCAATGATATATGAGCCAAAATACATTTTGGAAAGTTATAGCGTCCCCTAATGGCCAATGTGCACCAAATGAGGTCTGGGATCTTTTGGAGGGGTGGGGCATAATCCCACCAAGTTTGGTTAAGAAAGGTCAAAGGGCTGCCGAGATATAAGCACACTTCCTGTTTCACATCTGCACGGCCAAATTTGATTGGCCGCCACAGCCAAACGCTTACGAAATTCGAAAAACCGGGTAAGTTTTATGTGCAGCTTAGTCCAACGTTGCCATGTACCAAGTTTGGAAGGAATTGGTCAAAAATTGAAGGAGGAGAAGCATTTTAATTGATTTTCACAAAATTCAAAATGGCGGAAAATATACCAGGCGGAATATGACGTCATAGGGTGCGTTGGATTCGTTTTGACCCACTAATCCCATGGATACTTAGATTTTGACGATCAGAAGTACGGATCAAAAGTAACAAGCAGAAATGTACCTGCAACTTTGACCTGTTGGTGGCGCTAGAGAGTTTGAGGTGGTGAGTTGAAATTTGCTGACAAGAACCCTGAGCCAGCCTAGAATCAGTGTGCCAAATTTGAAAACCTGTCGTCAGACGGTTCTATGGGTTTCCATAGAATTTCATTGATTTTAACAAAATTCAAAATGGCGGAAAATCCTCAAGGCAGAATATGACGTCATAGGGTGCGATAGATTCGTCTTGACCCAAGGATTCCATAGGCAGTGGAATTTTGTTTCTAGCCAAAACGCATCATGAGATATGAGCCAAAATACATTTTTCCTAGTTATAGCGCCCCCTAGCAGCCAATTTGTTCCAAATTCTTTGGGGTCCTTCATGGAGGGGTGGGGCATAAAGCCACCAAGTTTCGTTAAGATACGCCAAAGGGCGGCCGAAATATGAGCACACTTCCTGTTTGGAGTCTGCGCCTCCAATTTTGATTGGCTGCCACGGCCAAACGCTTATGAAATTCTAAAAACCGGGTAAGTTTCTTGTGGAGCTTAGTCCAAAGTTGCCATCTACCAAGTTTGGGAGAAATTGGTCCAAAATTGAGGGAGGAGAAGCATTTTAATTGATTTTCACAAAATTCAAAATGGCGGGAAAACTATATGGGCGGAAAATGACGTCATGGGGTGCTTTGGATTCGTCTTGACCCAAGGATTCCAGGGATACCAAGTTTTTGAAAATTGGACCAACGGTTCAAAAGATACAAGCAGAAATGTACCTGCAACTTTGACCTGCTGGTGGCGCTAGAGGGTTGGGGGTGGGGACCTAAAAATTGTTGTGGGGAATGCTGAGACTGTCTAGAATGTGTGTGCCAAATTTGAGCATTTTCCTATGTGTGGTTCTATGGGCTGCCATTGACATCCCATAGGAGAAGAAAGTTGAATAATAATAATAATAATAATAATAATAAGAAAACCGACAAACTCATTAGGGGCCTTCGCCAGCTTCGCTGCTTGGCCCCTAAATATAGCTGCAAGCAGCAATGCGGGGCCAAGCAGCGTGACCCAGCCTAAGTTGCCATGGCAACAGAAAGAACTGACCAGGCAGACGGTCATAGGCACGCACAGGAAGTGTTTACAAGCAGAAATGTACCTCCAACCAGATGGGTAGAGGCATGCACGGCGTCACCGTCAAAATCGATTGACTGTGATGCCTGAAATTACTTCAAGTGTACTAGGTGTGTGTGTGTGCTAAGAGACTGCTGAGATATGAGCTCAATGATATATGATCCTAAATACATTTTGGAAAGTTATAGCGCCCCCTAATGGCCAATGTGCACCAAATGTGGTATGGGACCTTTTGGAGGGGTGGGGCATAATCCCACCAAGTTTGGTTAAGAAAGGTCAAAGGGCTGCCGAGAGATGACCACACTTCCTGTTTCACATCTGCACGGCCAAATTTGATTGGCCGCCACGGCCAAACGCTTATGAAATTCGAAAAACCGGGTAAGTTTTATGTGCAGCTTAGTCCAAAGTTGCCATATACCAAGCTTGGAAGGAATTGGTCAAAGATTGAGGGAGGAGAAGCATATTAATTGATTTTCACAAAATTCAAAATGGCGGAAAATATACCAGGCGGAATATGACGCCATAGGGTGCGTTGGATTCGTGTTGACCCAAGGATACCATAGATACTTAGATTTTGACGATCAGAAGTACGGTTCAAAAGTAACAAGCAGAAATGTACCTGCAACTTTGACCTGTTGGTGGCGCTAGACAGTTTGAGATGATGAGTTGAAATTTGCTGACAAGAACCTTGAGGCACCCTTTAATCAGTGTGCCAAATTTGAAAACCTCTAGTCAGACAGTTCTATGGGTTGCCATAGAATTTCATTGATTTTAACAAAATTCAAAATGGCGGAAAATCCTCAAGGCAGAATATGACGTAATAGGGTGCGATAGATTCGTCTTGACCCAAGGATTCCAGATATAGTGGAATTTTGTTTCTAGCCAAAACGCATCATGAGATATGAGCCAAAAGACATTTTTCCTAGTTATAGCGCCCCCTAGCAGCCAATTTGTTCCAATGTTTTTGTCTTCCTTCATGCAGGGGTGGGGCATAATCTCACCAAGTTTCGTTAAGATACGCCAAAGGGCGGCCGAAATATGAGCACACTTCCTGTTTGGCGTCTGCGCAGCCAAATTTGATTGGCTGCCACGGCCAAACGCTTATGAAATTCTAAAATCCGGGTAAGTTTCTTGTGCAGCTTAGTCCACAGTTGCCAGCTACCAAGTTTGGGAGAAATTGGTCAAAAATTGAGGGAGGAGAAGCATTTTAAATGATTTTCACAAAATTCAAAATGGCGGGAAAACTATATGGGCGGAAAATGACGTCATGGGGTGCTTTGGATTCGTCTTGACCCAAGGATTCCAGGGATACCAAGTTTTTGAAAATCGGACCAACGGTTCAAAAGTTACAAGCAGAAATGTACCTGCAACTTTGACCTGCTGGTGGCGCTAGAGGGTTCGGGGTCGGGACCTAAAAATTGTTATAGGGAATGCTGAGACTGTCTCAAATGTGTGTGCCAAATTTGAGCATTTTCCTATGTGTGGCTCTATGGGCTGCCATTGACTTCCCATAGGAGAAGAAAGATGAATAATAAATATAGCTGCAAGCAGCAATGCGGGGCCAAGCAGGGTGACCCAGCCTAAGTTGCCATGGCAACAGAAAGAACTGACCAGGCAGATGGTCATAGGCACGCACAGGAAGTGTTTACAAGCAGAAATGTACCTCCAACCAGATGGTTAGAGGCATGCACGGCTTCACGGTCAAATTCGATTGACTGTGATGGCTGAAATTACTTCAAGTGTACTAGGTGTGTGTGTGTGTGTGCAAAAAGACTGCTGAGATATGAGCTCAATGATATATGAGCCAAAACACATTTTGGAAAGTTATAGCGCCCCCTAATGGCCAATGTGCACCAAATGTGGTAAGGGCCCTTTTGGAGAGGTGGGGCACAATCCCACCAAGTTTGGGTTAGAAAGGTCAAAGGGCTGCCGAGATATGAGCACACTTCCTGTTTCGCATCTGCTCCGCCAAGTTTGATTGGGAGCCACGGCCAAACGCTTATGAAATTCCAAAAACCGGGTAAGTTTTTTGTACAGCTTAGTCCAAAGTTGCCATCTACCAAGTTTGGAAGGAATTGGTCAAAAATTGAGGGAGGAGAAGCATTTTAATTGATTTTCACATAATTCAAAATGGCGGAAAATATACAAGGCAGAATATGACGGGATAGGGTGCCTTGGATTCGGTTTGACCCAAGGATTCAAGCGATACTAAGATTTTGAGGATCAGATGTACGGATCAAAAGTAACAAGCAGAAATGTACATGCAACTTTGACCTGTTGGTGGCGCTAGAGAGTTTGAGGTGGTGAGTTGAAATTTGCTGAGAAGAACCTTGAGGCAGCCTAGAATCAGTGTGCCAAATTTGAAAACCTGTCGTCAGACGGTTCTATGGGTTGCCATTGAATTTCATTGATTTTAACAAAATTCAAAATGGCGGAAAATCCTCAAGGCAGAATATGACGTCATAGGGTGCGATAGATTCGGCTTGACCCAAGGATTCCAGAGATAGTGGATTTTTGATTCTAGCCCAAACGCATCATGAGATATGAGCCAAAAGACATTTTTCCTAGTTATAGCGCCCCCTAGCAGCCAATTTCTTCCAATTTTTTTGGTGTCCTTCATGGAGGGGTGGGGCATACGCTCACCAAGTTTCGTTAAGATAGGCCAAAGGGCGGCCGAAATATGAGCACACTTCCTGTTTGGCATCTTCGCAGCCAATTTTGATTGGCTGCCACGGCCAAACGCTTACGAAATTCTAAAAACCGGGTAAGTTTCTTGTGCAGCTTAGTCCAAAGTTGCCATCTACCAAGTTTGGGAGAAATTGATCGAAAATTGAGGGAGGAGAAGCATTTTAATTGATTTTCACAAAATTCAAAATGGCGGGAAAACTATATGGGCGGAAAATGACATCATGGGGTGCTTTGGATTCGTCTTGACCCAAGGATTCCAGGGCTACCAAGTTTTTGAAAATCGGACCAACGGTTCAAAAGTTACAAGCAGAAATGTACCTGCAACTTTGACCTGCTGGTGGCGCTAGAGGGTTGGGGGTGGGGACCTAAAAAATGTTGTGGGGAATGCTGAGACTGCCTAGAATGTGTGTGCCAAATTTGAGCATTTTCCTATGTGTGGTTCTATGGGCTGCCATTGACTTCCCATATGAGAAGAAAGTTGAATAATAATAATAATAATAATAACTATAAGAAAACCGACAAACTCATTAGGGGCCTTCGCCAGCTTCGCTGCTTGGCCCCTAATAATAATAATAAGAAAACCTACAAACACATTAGGGGCCTTCGCCAGCTTCGCTGCTTGGCCCCTAATAATAATAAATATAGGGGCAAGCAGCAATGCGGGGCCAAGCAGCTTGACCCAGCCTAAGTTGCCATGGCAACAGAAAGAACTGACCAGGCAGACGGTCATAGGCACGCACAGGAAGTGTTTACAAGCAGAAATGTACCTCCAACCAGATTGTTAGAGGCATACACGGCTTCACCGTCAAATTCGATTGACTGTGATGGCTGAAATTACTTCAAGTGTACTAGGTGTGTGTGTGTGTGTGTGTGTGTGTGTGTGTGTGTGCTAAAAGACTGCTGAGATATGAGCTCAATGATATATGAGCCAAAACACATTTGGGAAAGTTATAGCGCCCCCTAATGGCCAATGTGCACCAAATGTGGTATGGGCCCTTTTGGAGGGGTGGGGCATAATCCCACCAAGTTTGGTTAAGAATGGTCAAAGGGCCGCCGAGATATGAGCACACTTCCTGTTTCGCATCTGCACAGCCAAATTTGATTGGCTGCCACGGCCAAACGCTTATGAAATTCAAAAAACCGGGTAAGTTTTATGTGCAGCTTAGTCCAAAGTTGCCATATACCAAGTTTGGAACGAATTGGCCAAAAATTGAAGGAGGAGAAGCATTTTAATTGATTTTCACAAAATTCAAAATGGCGGAAAATATACAAGGCGGAATATGACGACATAGGATGCGTTGGATTCGTTTTGACCCAAGGATTC
>NC_083569.1:90025011-90077511 GCF_027579695.1 Neoarius graeffei
TACAAGCAGAAATGTACCTGCAACTTTGACCTGTTGGTCATTTTTGCTAGTTATAGCGCCCCCTAGCGGCCAAGTTGGTCCACGTTTTTTGGGGACCTTTCTGGTGGTGTCTGTCATAATGCCACCAAGTTTCGTTAAGATCTGCCAAAGGGCGGCCGAGATGTGAGCACACATCCTCTTTCGCGTCTGTGCAGCCAAATTTGATTGGCTGCCACAGCCAAACGCTTATGAAATTCGAAAATCCGTGTAAGATTCTTGTGCAGTTTCCTCCACCATTGCTATGGACCAAATTTGGGAGAAAATGGTCAAAAACTGAGGGAGGAGTAGCATTTTAATTGATTTTCACATAATTCAAAATGGCGGAAAATCTACCAGGTGCAATATGACGAAACAGGGCGCGTTGGATTCATTTTGACCCAAGCATTCCAGAGATACTAAGCTTTTGACGATCAGACGTATGGTTCAAAAGTAACTACCAGAAATGTACCTGCGAATTTGACCTGTTGGTGGCGCTAGAGAGTTTGAGGTGGTGAGTTGAAATTTGGTCACAAGACCCTTGAGGGTGCCTAGAATCAGTCTGCCAAATTTGAAAACCTCTAGTCATACGGTTCTATGGGTTGCCATCGAATTTCTTTGATTTTAACAAAATTCAAAATGGCGGAAAATCCTCAAGTCAGAATATGACGGCATAGGGTGCGATGCATTCGTCTTGACCCATGGATTCCAGAGATAGTGGAATTTTGTTTCTACCCAAAACGCATCATGAGATATGAGCCAAAAGACATTTTTCCTAGTTATAGCGCCCCCTAGCAGCCAATTTGTTCCAAATTTTTTGTTGCCCTTTGGGGAGGGGTGCTGCATAAAGCCACCCAGTTTCGTTAAGATAGGCCAAAGGGTGGCCGAGAAATGAGCACACTTCCTGTTTTGCATCTGCAAGCCAAATTTGATTGGCTGCCACAGCCAAACGCTTAGGAAATTCTAATTACCGGGTAAGATTCTTGTGCAGATTAGTCCCCAGTTGCCATCTACCAAGCTTGGGAGAAATTGTTCAAAAATTGAGGGAGGAGAAGCATTTTAATTGATTTTCACATAATTCAAAATGGCGGAAAATCTACTGGGTGGAATATGACGAGACAGGGCGCGTTGGAGTCGCTGTGACACAAGCATTCCAGCGATACTAAGATTTTGATGATCAGACGTATGGTTCAAAAGTAACAAGCAGAAATGTACCTGCAACTTTGACCTGTTGGTGGCGCTAGAGAGTTTGAGGTGGTGAGTTGAAATTTGGTGACAAGATCCTTGAGGCAGCCTAGAATCAGTTTGCCAAGTTTAAAAACCTCTAGTCAGATGGTTCTATGCGTTGCCATAGAATTTCATTGATTTTAACAAAATTCAAAATGGCGGAAAATCCTCAAGGCAGAATATGACGTCATAGGGTGCGATGGATTCGTCTTGACCCATGGATTCCAGAGATAGTTGAATTTTCTTTCTAGCCAAAACGCATCATGAGATATGAGCCAAAAGGCATTTTTCCTAGTTATAGCGCCCCCTAGCGTCCAATTTGGTCCAAATTTGTTGTGGCCCTTTGGGAAGGGGTTTTGCATAATGCCACCAAGTTTCGTCAAGATTGGCCAAAGGGCCACCGAGATATGAGTGCACTTCCTGTTTTGCGTCTGCGCAGCCAAATTTGATTGGCTGCCACGGCCAAACGCTTGTGAAATTCAAATCACCGGGTATAACTTTTGTGCAGGTTAGTCCAATTATGCTATCTTCCAAGTTTGGGAGAAATTGGTAAAAAATTGAGGGAGTTGAAACATTTTAATTGATTTTCACAAAATTCAAAATGGCGGGAAAAGTATATGGCGGAAAATGACGTCATGGGGTGCCTTGGATTCGTCTTGGCCCAAGGATTCCAGGGATACCAAGTTTTTGAAAATCAGACCAACGGTTCAAAAGTTACAAGCAGAAATGTACCTGCGACTTTGAGCTGTTGGTGGCGCTAGAGGGTTTGAGGTAGAGGCCTGAAATTTGCTGAGAGGAATGTTGAGAGTGTCTAGAATCAGTGTGCCAAATTTCACAACTTTTTACCAGACGGTTCTATGGGCTGCCATAGACTTGCAGAGGCGGAAGTGGACTGAATAATAATAATAATAATAATAATAATAATAATAATAAATATAGCTGCAAGCAGCAATGAGGGGGCCAAGCAGCCTATGAGCCTAGTCGTCAGGCTCGCAGAATGCATTTGGGCCAGACAGATGGTCACGAGCACACACAAGAAGTTTCATGTCAATATACCATCGTTTGACTGAGATACAAGGTCATTTGTTGTTCGGCGGCTTCATCATCAAATTCGATTGACTGTGATGGCTGAAATTACTTCAAGTGTACTTGGTGTGTATGTGTGTGTGTGTGTGTGTGTGTGTGTGTGTGCTAGAAGACTGCTGACATATGAGCTCAATGACATATGAGCCAAAATATATTTTGTATAGTTATAGCGCCCCCTAATGGCCAATGTGCACCAAATTTGGTAGGAGAGCTTGCGGAGGGGTGGGGCATAATCCCACCAAGGTTGGTTAAGAAATGTCAAAGGGCTGCCGAGATATGAGCTCACATCCTGTTTGACATCTTCGCAGCTGAGTTTCATTGGCTGCTGCGGCCAAACAGTTTAAAAATTTCAAAAGACTGAGGATAAATTTTGTGCGGCTTGGTGCACTGATGCTATCAACGAAGTCTGGGCAAATTTGGTCAAAAATTGAGGGAGGAGTAGCAATTTACATGATTTTAACAAATTTCAAAATGGCGGAAAATCTACCAGGTGCAATATGACGAGATAGGATAGGTTGGATTCGGTTTGACCGATGGATTCCAGCAATACTAAGATTTTGACAATCAGCCGTACGGTTCAAAAGTAACAAGCAGAAATGTACTTCCAACTTTGTCCTGTTGGTGGCGCTAGAGAGTTTGAGGCGGTGAGTTGAAATTTGCTGACAAGAACCTTGAGCGAGCCTAGAATCAGTGTGCCAAATTTCTCAACCTCTCGTCTGACGGTTCTATGGGTTGACATAGAATTTCATTGATTTTAACAAAATTCAAAATGGCGGAAAATCCTCAAGGCTGAATATGACGTGATAGGGTGCGATGGATTCGGCTTGAACCAAGGATTCCAGAGATCGTGGAATTTTGTTTTTAGCCCAAACGCATCATGAGATATGAGCCAAAATTCATTTTTGCTAGTTATAGCGCCCCCTAGCGGCCAAGTTGGTCCACGTTTTTTGGGGACCTTTCTGGTGGTGTCTGTCATAATGCCACCAAGTTTCGTTAAGATCTGCCAAAGGGCGGCCGAGATGTGAGCACACATCCTCTTTCGCGTCTGTGCAGCCAAATTTGATTGGCTGCCACAGCCAAACGCTTATGAAATTCGAAAATCCGTGTAAGACTCTTGTGCAGTTTCCGCCACCGTTGCTATGGACCAAATTTGGGAGAAAATGGTCAAAAACTGAGGGAGGAGTAGCATTTTAATTGATTTTCACATAATTCAAAATGGCGGAAAATCTACCAGGTGCAATATAACGAAACAGGGCGCGTTGGATTCATTTTGACCCAAGCATTCCAGAGATACTAAGCTTTTGACGATCAGACGTATGGTTCAAAAGTAACAACCAGAAATGTACCTGCGAATTTGACCTGTTGGTGGCGCTAGAGAGTTTGAGGTGGTGAGTTGAAATTTGGTCACAAGACCCTTGAGGGTGCCTAGAATCAGTCTGCCAAATTTGAAAACCTCTAGTCATACGGTTCTATGGGTTGCCATCGAATTTCTTTGATTTTAACAAAATTCAAAATGGCGGAAAATCCTCAAGTCAGAATATGACGGCATAGGGTGCGATGCATTCGTCTTGACCCATGGATTCCAGAGATAGTGGAATTTTGTTTCTACCCAAAACGCATCATGAGATATGAGCCAAAAGACATTTTTCCTAGTTATAGCGCCCCCTAGCAGCCAATTTGTTCCAAATTTTTTGTTGCCCTTTGGGGAGGGGTGCTGCATAAAGCCACCAAGTTTCGTTAAGATAGGCCAAAGGGTGGCCGAGAAATGAGCACACTTCCTGTTTTGCATCTGCAAGCCAAATTTGATTGGCTGCCACAGCCAAACGCTTAGGAAATTCTAATTACCGGGTAAGATTCTTGTGCAGATTAGTCCCCAGTTGCCATCTACCAAGCTTGGGAGAAATTGTTCAAAAATTGAGGGAGGAGAAGCATTTTAATTGATTTTCACATAATTCAAAATGGCGGAAAATCTACTGGGTGGAATATGACGAGACAGGGCGCGTTGGAGTCGATGTGACACAAGCATTCCAGCGATACTAAGATTTTGATGATCAGACGTATGGTTCAAAAGTAACAAGCAGAAATGTACCTGCAACTTTGACCTGTTGGTGGCGCTAGAGAGTTTGAGGTGGTGAGTTGAAATTTGGTGACAAGATCCTTGAGGCAGCCTAGAATCAGTTTGCCAAGTTTAAAAACCTCTAGTCAGATGGTTCTATGCGTTGCCATAGAATTTCATTGATTTTAACAAAATTCAAAATGGCGGAAAATCCTCAAGGCAGAATATGACGTCATAGGGTGCGATGGATTCGTCTTGACCCATGGATTCCAGAGATAGTTGAATTTTCTTTCTAGCCAAAACGCATCATGAGATATGAGCCAAAAGGCATTTTTCCTAGTTATAGCGCCCCCTAGCGTCCAATTTGGTCCAAATTTGTTGTGGCCCTTTGGGAAGGGGTTTTGCATAATGCCACCAAGTTTCGTCAAGATTGGCCAAAGGGCCACCGAGATATGAGTGCACTTCCTGTTTTGCGTCTGCGCAGCCAAATTTGATTGGCTGCCACGGCCAAACGCTTGTGAAATTCAAATCAGCGGGTATAACTTTTGTGCAGGTTAGTCCAATTATGCTATCTTCCAAGGTTGCGAGAAATTGGTAAAAAATTGAGGGAGTTGAAACATTTTAATTGATTTTCACAAAATTCAAAATGGCGGGAAAAGTATATGGCGGAAAATGACGTCATGGGGTGCCTTGGATTCGTCTTGGCCCAAGGATTCCAGGGATACCAAGTTTTTGAAAATCAGACCAACGGTTCAAAAGTTACAAGCAGAAATGTACCTGCGACTTTGAGCTGTTGGTGGCGCTAGAGGGTTTGAGGTAGAGGCCTGAAATTTGCTGAGAGGAATGTTGAGAGTGTCTAGAATCAGTGTGCCAAATTTCACAACTTTTTACCAGACGGTTCTATGGGCTGCCATAGACTTGCAGAGGCGGAAGTGGACTGAATAATAATAATAATAATAATAATAATAATAATAATAATAATAATAATAAGAAACAATAGAATCACTATGGGTGCCTTCGCAGCTTCGCTGCTTGGCCCCCAATAATAAGAAACAATAGAATCACTATGGGTGCCTTCGCAGCTTCGCTGCTTGGCCCCCAATAATAATAATAATAATAATAAGAAAACCGACAAACTCATTAGGGGCCTTCGCCAGCTTCGCTGCTTGGCCCCTAATAATAATAATAATAATAAGAAAACCGACAAACTCATTAGGGGCCTTCGCCAGCTTCGCTGCTTGGCCCCTAATAACTATAAGAAAACCTACAAACACATTAGGGGCCTTCGCCAGCTTCGCTGCTTGGCCCCTAAATATAGCTGCAAGCAGCAATGCGGGGCCAAGCAGTGTGACCCAGCCTAAGTTGCCATGGCAACAGAAAGAACTGACCAGGCAGACGGTCATACCGTAGGCACGCAAAGGAAGTGTTTACAAGCAGAAATGTACCTCCAACCAGATGGTTAGAGGCATGCACGTAGTACCAAATTGTGGGCCTTATATACAACCCTCTCCAATGCACCCCATTTATACGATCTTGATATGTAAAAACAGATATCTGACTCCCTGTGGGGGCCCCCTCAGACGTGGGGCCCTGCTGATTCAGTCAGCCACTTTACCAACGTGCTTTCACATCCCTCTGTGTGTGTGTGTGTGTGTGTGTGTGTGTGTGTGTGTGTGTGTGTGTGTGTGTGTGTGTGTGTGTAAGAAGGGAAGGCAGAATGGTATAGTTGTAGATCATAATGAAAACTAAAGTTGGTCATAAACATTGATGGGTGAAGCAGGCAACAGACTTCGTGGTTTATTCATGTTCTTTTATTGTTTGGTTATGCTTTTTCCTGGTTGACTGTGTTCTGAAAAAGGTTTTACATTTCAGTGTTGTTCAGTTTCAATTTTGTTTACTTTTTGCTAATTTGATTAAAAAAAACGATGCTTTTGTAGAATGGCTATTATTTGTAATGTTTATGTTATTGTTGCTAATCAAACAGCAGTTTATCTGCAGACTGGCTTTTGGTGTTTTGTGTTGTAACAGGTGCAATCCGTGACTTAAGTTTTTCAAGGTCTGGGTGGATACACAAGAGTACACTGTTTTGAATACACTTGGTGTATAAAGCTCATGATACCATACACTAAGTATATTGCTGTGACTTTAACGCCATGCTAAAGAAAGCAGTAGTTTTTAAATGAACCTTTTTGTTGTTGTACCCTTTTTTTAAATAAAGTTAACCAGGTGGACTACCATTCCCTTTGCGTAGCTGTCATGGCTTGCATGTATTTTCATATAATGTGAAAAGATGTCTGGGTAACTACCAGTAACAAGTTTTGGTTGAATAAGGGGGAAATGAGCATCAAAGAACGAATTCTGTGGATTGAATGTTATAACCAAACATAATCAAAAGTGTCAAGGGTAGCCTATAGGCCTAATCCCATGATATGTCGTTTCTCATCTCATCTCATTATCTCTAGCCGCTTTATCCTGTTCTACAGGGTCGCAGGCAAGCTGGAGCCTATCCCAGCTGACTACGGGCGAAAGGCGGGGTACACCCTGGACAAGTCGCCAGGTCATCACAGGGCTGACACATAGACAACCATTCACATTCACGGTCAATTTAGAGTCACCAGTTAACCTAACCTGCATGTCTTTGGACTGTGGGGGAAACCGGAGCACCCGGAGGAAACCCACACGGAGAACATGCAAACTCCACATAGAAAGGCCCTCGCCGGCCCCGGGGCTCGAACCCAGGACCTTCTTGCTGTGAGGCGACAGCGCTAACTACTACACCACCGTGCCGCCCATGTTGTTTCTTGCAAAGAAATTATTTGCCTTCAGTTTGTGACATTCTGAAAAGTTAACTTTTTAATATGAAGTGTGAGCAATTAGCAAAACAAACTGTGTAGCACTGTGGATTAACATAACATTTGTGAACTTTGTGATGAAAGCATGACATCTCTACCATAATAAGTGGTGTTTTCCCCTATTGGTACTATTTTGTTTTTGTTGACTTTGAGGCTGTTCATTTCTCACCTATAACATTATCTGAAATAAATCAAATCAAATACCATGACGGTTATTTTAAGATGTGGAGGTAATTTGGATATGACCTCTGGCGGTTTTGACAGGTCAAAGGTCATCAGTGACATCGTTTGCTATTACAATTCAATATTCAACATGAAAACAATGAGGGAAAAGCTATTGCCCATAATATATTTGACTTCACAGCCATGCATTATCATCTCCAGGGAACATATAATGTTTACAGTTCAGAACAAAGGATTAAAACAACTTTTATTAAGGTCAATGGCTTAAAATTGATGACAACTTTAATCTGTGTAGTATTTTCAAAGCTTTCAGTAAAGACAGGTTATACCTGAAAACAGACCTTGAACAAGCTGCTAAATATAGTTACTATAATATGTGTTTGTGAGAATCAGTCAGATTAATAGACCAACTGCAGGACTTCATTGGAAATATTAAGGTACTATAGAGATAAAATCTTTAAACAACATGATAAAAGCATGAAACTTTCAGGGGTGGTTCCTAAGAGTATTACCTACAATTTAAGATGTGGAGGCGCTCTCAGTTTGACAATGCAGTAATGCAGGTTAATAGATCAACTCCAGGATTGAACAGTTTATTGTAATCATTCAGGTCCTATAGGGTAAAATCTATACTCAACAAGGTAAAAGCATGAAACTTTCAGGGTTTGCTCTGAACAGCATTAGCCATCATTTAAGGTGTGTAGAGGCATCCTCAGTTTGACCTGGAGGTAGAGATCATTTGTTATCAGTGGGGTATTTCTGTGCAAGGACACCAATTGAATTGTAGCATCTACGTTATGGAACTGTACAATAAGCAAGAATACCCATGTTGGTAAGCATGGTCAGGCAATGCAACTCCAAGTCAACCATACTATGATATCAGCCATTGTGTCAGGTGGCATGCCACGGGACGAGCACTGGCAGAGCCCTGCAAAAGGAGCTTTGCAGAAGCCATAAAACCAAACCTGCTGTTACTAAAAGTGACCAGTAGATGGCGGTAATGTACTGTAAATAACAGAGCCTGGTAAATCACCAAAGAAACCATACCAGAATCATTTGGTACCGTAGACCACCATTAATACGTTAAATATGGCTATATTGTCATTGCAAACACATAGAGAAAAAAACCCTATGTATTCTCATATTTTACCAGGGCTTCTACAGATAAGCAATTTCCTGAAATAAGGTGGACTGTTCCTATAAGGGAAGAAATTGTGTATCAGCCCTCCTGGTTGTCTACTCATTTTGTGGTCCTTGGGTTTTTGATATCAGAGAAAGGTTGAACAGTTGGAATGTTTTCAACTGGTATCAGCTGTACCAGTGCTTGGGCACAGGTCCTTAATGTTCTGCAAGTGCACAGCATCAATAAAAACAGTTATTTAAATAAGGGACTCCATCACTTTTCTGTGTTTTTGGATGTTTTCTAGGTGGTTCTCTGAATTGTTTGAACAGTATTGGAAGCGTTTCCCAGCATGAAAAAAGGTTTTTCAAGGTCTGGGTGGATACACAAGATTATACTGTTAAATTGCCACCACCTCCACAAGTTTGATTTTAATGTATAGTTTTAAAGACGACTGGCGTAATTGCGTTAACGTCATGGCGCAATAAGTATATTGATGTGACTTTTACGCCATGCTAAAGAGAGGGGTAGATTTAAATTAACCTTCATTTCGTTTTTGTACATTTTATTTATGAGATATAGTTGACGTGCAACGGATTCTGGGTCAATTGGCGCCCTGGTGCTCTACCAAGAGTGCATTACGTCATTATTGTAGAATATTTAGACAACATTAAAGTAACATTTATTCTCGCTGTTTCGGATTAGTTGAAGCACATAATGGGCCTGCTGCTGTCATCTGTCAGTGTCTGTCATTGCGGACAAAGCTAGAACCGTGCGGCGACGTTCTTGTTGCCCGATCGGCTACCCAGCTGAACGTGAGAGCCAATGACGAACCGAGTGGCAGAGCGGACGTTGTGGAGGACTGTTTTAGCGTCAGGCTATTACTACACCGCGCACGTGGAGGAATCTGAGAAGAGATCAAAATAAACATGTTTTGTTGCCTGAATATCTGCAACGTATAGGCCACTTCATAAGAGCAGCCTTCTACATGTCATTACTGATTATTTTATCATAAGATACACAAGATTATACTGTTAAATTGCCACCTCCACAAGTTTGATTTTAATGTATAGTTTTAAAGACGACTGACATGAAGGTGCCAAAAGTATATTAATGTTGTGACTTTTATGCCATGCTAAAGAGAGGAGTAGGTTTAAATGAACCTTTATTTCGTTTCTGTATAGCCTATTTTATTTTTTAGATATAGTTGACGTGCAACGGATCCTGGGTAAATTGGCGCCTTGGTGCTCTACCAAGAGTGCATTGTGAGATGTAATTATTGTGGACTATTTAGCCCACATTAAAGTAACATTAATTCTCGCTGTTTCGGATTAGATTAATCACATAATGGGTCTGCTACTGTCATACGTCAGCGTCTGTCATTGCGGACAAAGCAAGAACCGTGCGGCGACTTCTGTCTTGTTGCCTGATCGGCTACCCAGCTGAACGTGAGAGCCAATGACGAACCGAGTGGCAGAGCGGACGTTGTGGAGGACTATTTTGAGCGTCAGGCTATTACTACACAGCGCACTTGGAGGAATCTGAGAAGAGATCAAAATAAACATGTTTTGTTGCCTGAATATCTGCAACGTATAGGCCACTTCATAAGAGCAGCCTTCTACATGTCATTACTGATTATTTATCACCAGGGCCGGCTCTAGGTCTTTGGCTGCCCTAGGCGAGATTGAGTTTTGCCCCCCCAAGGAAAAAAACCCTCTAATAACATGTAAATAACACTTTAATCTAATCACTCTATTACTATTAAACAATGTACGGTGCATGGACAATAAACAAGAAGTCATTTTTATCTTTTTCATTATTGTTATTATTGTTATCATTATTCACATAAAGTGTCACAAAGTACACCACACAAATTCAATACATATCTCCATATAATGGGCAAAAACTCTTCCGCACCCTGTTCAAAGTGTAGTGCATGGACAATAAACAAGAATTTTTTTTTAGTTTCTTTTTTGCTATTAAAAGTTAAGTCATCTCTGAAGAATTAACAAATTAACTGAATAAAAAATTCTACAATGCTAAATTGTGCAAACTTAAGCACCCTGTTACGACATCAATGGGCTGTATTTTCAAACAAAAGTGCTATTATGGGTACTTTGTTATTGAAGTAACATTACAATGGGACTCGTCTGGTCTTGCTAATGGCAAATTCCTTGATAATATCATCAAATGATATTTCTCTTGAGATCTCTTGGTTGATGTTCATCAGAGCAAGCCCATTCAGACGTTCTTGACTCATTGTTGACCTTAAGTATGTCTTCAGCAGTTTTAATTTTGAAAAGCTTCTTTCAGCAGAAGCTACTGTCACAGGTAGTGTAACAGCAGAGGTAAGGAGCGCGTATTTCTACATCCCCAGCCGCATCAGAGGTGTTGTAAAAAAGGTTTACAACCTTTCATGAGCCAGGGCGCACTTTTTTCAATGAAAAAATCTCAAGGCACATCACCAATAGAAAATGTTGACTGAAACTAAAACGCTGTTGCCAATATTTACAATATACAGTCATTCTATAATTTTCCACGGTACACTTGATCTCTCACGGCACACTAGTGTTCCGCGGTACTAGAGTTCGGCAGCACAATGGTTGAAAACACTGTACACCACTGATGCACTTGGTAACATCTCCATTCAATAACTCCATCCCTCCTTTTTGGTGGGGTTTTGGTCGCCCTTGGCGCCCCTGGGCACACTAGGTCGCCTATAGCAATCGCCGGCGCTGGTAAAGAGAACACATCTGAGTGCTTGTTTCGTTTCCCTGCAGTCTTGACGCAATGAGATTGTTTCTTGTTTTCAACGCGTTTATTATATTTTCCTCCAGGAAGCTCTTCGCAACATGGTTGCTTGAATGAGCCGCTAAACTGTCATTTTAATGAGAACACAGATCAACAAAGCAACTTTGTTTTATTTAAAAAAAAAAAAAACGTGCCAGGCACCATTGGAATATCTCGCTGCGAAACGTGTTCGGTGCATAAAAGACCTTTACTTCAGCCCAGACTGCTCAACGACACCGACAGACTGCTCCAAGTGCAGCCATATTCAAAACAAGCAACAGATCTATGTCAGTTATCTACGTTATGCATGCTGTACAATTAAATTAGGCTAAGACATTATAATGCTGACTCGTTTTCAGAATAGTGGAAGTCGTAATTTTTCTCCCCCCGTTTCTGCGCCCCTGGATGGACGCAGCGCCCTCAGCATTTGCCTATATTGCCTATGCCACGGGCCGCCTCTGTTTATCACGGCCCGTTTTGCTCGCAGGTTCATATTCAAAAGTTTAACCTCCACTAATGTCAAAGACGTCAGGCATATTATTTCATTGACAGCGCTGTTGCATTTGTTGTCAGAGTTTGATTTGCTAATTGCTCACACCAGTTAAGATTCAAAAGTTTAACTTTTACCAATGTCAAAGGCTGAAGGAGAATTATTTCTTTGAGAGAGCATTTCTTGTCAGCGGTTAAGTGACGGATTGCAACTGTTACAACACAAAACACCAAAATCAGTTTTAAGATTAACAGCAGTTTATTAAAAGAGTAAGAGCAAAACATTACAAATAGACGCCGGATTCGACAAGAGCATGAAAAAAAAAATCCGGCTGAAAATCTAAGAGCATCTAACTCGTTTTCAGAACACACCAAGACGAGCACAGCAAACGGCAATAGCCAAACAATAAAAGAACAGCGATCGGCAGTGTCCGTTGCCCGCTTCACCCATCAGTCCTCGCAATGGTCAAACAGTTCTTCCAGAGCCAAGTCCCCCTGGCCGCCTTCCGCCCCATACGCAACGGGCGGCGCAACTGGCTCCGCCGAGCGCGCAGAAACAAAAGCCAGGACCAAGCCCTCCCCGTTGGTGGTGACCTCCACCTCGCCCTGACCAATGACGTGCTCCTCCAGGACCGAGCCGTCGTGAGCTGAGGCAGAGAGGAAGTTGTCCCGGACGTACTTAAAGACGGCCGCGTTTGTGAGGGTACCGGAGAGCTCCTCGCCATCCCCCTGCACGATGAGAACGCCAGCGTAAGTGAAGGTGTAGGACTTGCTCAGCTGCAGAATTCCGCATCTCTGGCAACGGTGTATGGTGCTCCTCTGGGCCACGTTGTCTTGGTTGGCGTGGCACCTGCGGCACCGGGGCTTCACCGCGATCTGCACACCGGTCACCTGTCCTCGGACTGTCTGCTCAACGCCGGCAGACACTGGCGCCATCGACGACGGTTGGCCGACCTCCGGTATCCCCGTTATGGCAGTGGAGGGAGTAGTGGTGAGCACTGTGGCATCCGCTTGCTTCCTGGTGGCCAGGCCCTCGAAGCGGAATGACCTGCCCTCTTGTACGGAGACGATCTGGGCCCCCCACACGCTCAGCGAAGTTTGCCCCGTCGGGTCGCACACCGCAAACTCGGTCACCTCCATCGGGTCGCCGTTCAAGGGCACCACCCGGCTACCTGTGGCCTGCACGATCTTCACGTCAACAACGCCGACCTGTGAAAACACAAACAGGGCACGAGTAAGCTCCGTGAACCTTTACCTTTTTAAATAAATAACTAAATAAGTAAATAAAAATTATTTTAAATACGCCTTGCGCGGTCTGACGCCTCATACTTACTCTCTGACGAGGACCCAGGGACAAAATCTCGGCCACGGTCTTTTTCTCGGAAGAGCGAAGCTCCCGGTGCCCAAAGGGTAGCTTCTCCGCTGCCTCCACTCGGCTCCTGCCTGTAAGCATGACATCGTACCCGCCGGCATCGGACTGACCTGCAGCCAAAGACAAAAGAAAAACATCAGTGCACCGGCCTTAGCCATCAAGCGTGTTTTTATTCAACGAAGCCGCTGGATGGAGAGACAACTTACTGATGGCCTTGCGGCAGTCCACCAACTTCACCGCCTGATGATTCTCGCTGGCCTGCACGCACGCCGCCCGCTTTTCCGGCGAGAAGCACACGACTCTTCGATACTCTGCCTGGCCGGTCTGGACGCTGGCTTCGAAGTAGCGATTGTTCTTTCGGGACACCTTCACCGGGGACACGCTGTGCAGGTAACCCACGACTGACTCGCTTTCGCCCTCACCGGTGCAGCGGGCGCGCTTGGAAGGACTGGCCATATTTGCTCTTTTCTCGGGCGCAGGTTGACCAAACTTCTCTGCCACGACTTGGTCAGATTGACCCCTTTATATAGCCCGTCGTACTGGGCGTTGTCCTCCATCAGCTGTTGCTCTGTAAGTAACCATTTGCAACATCAGACCACATAGGTCCGCCCCTTCCCATATTTCTCGCTGGGGGGGGGGCAGACTCCCTCATTCAATCACGCACCATATAGGCGTAACATATTTAGATAAGCCTTTTTTTTTTTTTTTTGCGCAGGCATTATCCTATTAGGCATATGGCTCTGATGAATGCATATAATTCAATCCCTACATAAGTTATGAAAAGCTATCAAACAATCAGATACCGCAGTGCATTCTGATGTACCTTGCAGGCAGGGACGCCTCATGTATTCCCTGGGCTATCTAAAACAGTAGACATAGCCTACATGAACGCACGCACACGCTTGTATACGCCTATTTATGATCTAAAATGTCTGTAAATCATAGCCTGCAAAAACAGCAGTTTCAACAAGCTCAATAATGCTAACGTGGTGCTGCTTTTTTCCCCTCATCACTTGATCAGAAATAAACGTGTATTTAGCGTTGGCCTGCTATGTGACAGCTCGCCCGCTCCATCAGGAGTTTGGTATAAGATCAGATGTTCCCTAAACAGGCCACGAATCAACTTCGAAATTTTGGAACTTGGGGGTTTTAATAACACACGTCGAAAATGTGGAATGCGCTCTAGCTGGTTCCAGCTGTACCACTGCTTCGGCACAGGTGTTAATGTTTAATGTTCAAAGCGCATAACATGAAGACGCCTATATAAATAAATGACTCACTTTTCAGTGCTTGTGGTTGCTCTGCAAGTGGTTCTCTGAATTGTTTCAACAGTAGAATATTTAGCCCACATTGAAGTAACATTTATTCTCGCTGTTTCGGATTAGTTTAAGCACATAATGGGCCTGCTACTGTCAGCGTCTGTCATTGCGGACAAAGCAAGAACCGTGCGGCGACGTTCTTGTTGCCTGATCGGCTACACTGCTGAACGTGAGAGCCAATGACGAACCGAGTGGCAGAGCGGACGTTGTGGAGGACTGTTTTGAGCGTCAGGCTATTACTACACCGCGCACTTGGAGGAATCTGAGAAGAGATCAAAATAAACATGTTTTGTTGCCTGAATATCTGCAACGTATAGGCCACTTCATAAGAGCAGCCTTCTACATGTCATTACTGATTATTTATCATAAGATACACAAGATTGTACTGTTAAATTGCCACCTCCACAAGTTTGATTTTAATATATAGTTTTAAAGACGACTGACATGAAGGTGCCAAAAGTATATTAATGTTGTGACTTTTATGCCATGCTAAAGAGAGGAGTAGGTTTAAATGTACCTTTATGTCGTTTTTGTATAGCCTATTTTATTTTTTAGATATAGTTGACGTGCAACGGATCCTGGGTAAATTGGCGCCTTGGTGCTCTACCAAGAGTGCATTGTGAAATGTAATTATTGTGGACTATTTAGCCCACATTAAAGTAACATTAATTATCGCTGTTTCGGATTAGATTAATCACATAATGGGCCTGCTACTGTCATATGTCAGCGTCTGTCATTGCGGACAAAGCAAGAACCGTGCGGCGACGTTCTTGTTGCCTGATCGGCTACCCAGCTGAACGTGACAGCCAATGACGAACCGAGTGGCAGAGCGGACGTTGTGGAGGACTGTTCTGAGCGTCAGGCTATTACTACACCGCGCACTTGGAGGAATCTGAGAAGAGATCAAAATAAACATGTTTTGTTGCCTGAATATCTGCAACGTATAGGCCACTTCATAAGAGCAGCCTTCTACATGTCATTACTGATTATTTATCACCAGGGCCGGCTCTAGGTCTTTGGCTGCCCTAGGCGAGATTGAGTTTTGCCCCCCCAAGGAAAAAAACCCTCTAATAACATGTAAATAACACTTTAATCTAATCACTCTATTCTATTACTATTAAACAATGTACGGTGCATGGACAATAAACAAGAAGTCATTTTTATCTTTTTCATTATTGTTATTATTGTTATCATTATTCACATAAAGTGTCACAAAGTACACCACACAAATTCAGTACATATCTTCATATAATGGGCAAAAACTCTTCCGCACCCTGTTCAAAGTGTAGTGCATGGACAATAAACAAGAAATTTTTTTTAGTTTCTTTTTTGCTATTAAAAGTTAAGTCATCTCTGAAGAATTAACAAATTAAATGAATAAAAAATTCTACAATTCTAAATTGTGCAAACTTAAGCACCCTGTTACGACATCAATGGGCTGTATTTTCAAACAAAAGTGCTATTATGGGTACTTTGTTATTGAAGTAACATTACAATGGGACTCGTCTGGTCTTGCTAATGGCAAATTCCTTGATAATATCATCAAATGATATTTCTCCTGAGATCTCTTGGTTGATGCTCATCAGAGCAAGCCCATTCAGACGTTCTTGACTCATTGTTGACCTTAAGTATGTCTTCAGCAGTTTTAATTTTGAAAAGCTTCTTTCAGCAGAAGCTACTGTCACAGGTAGTGTAATAGAAGAGGTAAGGAGCGCGTATTTCTACATCCCCAGCCGCATCAGAGGTGTTGTAAAAAAGGTTTACAACCTTTCATGAGCCAGGGCGCACTTTTTTCAATGAAAAAATCTCAAGGCACATCACCAATAGAAAATGTTGACTGAAACTAAAACGCTGTTGCCAATATTTACAATATACAGTCATTCTATAATTTTCCACGGTACACTTGATCTCTCACGGCACACTAGTGTTCCGCGGTACTAGAGTTCGGCAGCACAATGGTTGAAAACACTGTACACCACTGATGCACATGGTAACATCTCCATTCAATAACTCCATCCCTCCTTTTTGGTGGGGTTTTGGTCGCCCTTGGCGCCCCTGGGCACACTAGGTCGCCTATAGCAATCGCCGGCGCTGGTAAAGAGAACACATCTGAGTGCTTGTTTCGTTTCCCTGCAGTCTTGACGCACTGAGATTGTTTCTTGTTTTCAACGCGTTTATTATATTTTCCTCCAGGAAGCTCTTCGCAACATGGTTGCTTGAATGAGCTGCTAAACCGTCATTTTAATGAGAACACAGATCAACAAAGCAACTTTGTTTTATTAAAAAAAAAAAAAACGTGCCAGGCACCATTGGAATATCTCGCTGCGAAACGTGTTCGGTGCATAAAAGACCTTTACTTCAGCCCAGACTGCTCAACGACACCGACAGACTGCTCCAAGTGCAGCCATATTCAAAACAAGCAACAGATCTATGTCAGTTATCTACGTTATGCATGCTGTACAATTAAATTAGGCTAAGACATTATAATGCTGACTCGTTTTCAGAATAGTGGAAGTCATAATTTTTCTCCCCCCGTTTCTGCGCCCCTGGATGGACGCAGCGCCCTCAGCATTTGCCTATATTGCCTATGCCACGGGCCGCCTCTGTTTATCACGGCCCGTTTTGCTCGCAGGTGCAGACTCCTGATGGAGCGGGCGAGCTGTCACATAGCAGGCCAACGCTAAATACACGTTTATTTCTGACCAAGTGATGAGGGGAAAAAAGCAGCACCACGTTAGCATTATTGAGCTTGTTGAAACTGCTGTTTTTGCAGGCTATGATTTACAGACATTTTAGATCATAAATAGGCGTATACAAGCGTGTGCGTGCGTTCATGTAGGCTATGTCCAGTGTTTTAGATAGCCCAGGGAATACATGAGGCGTCCCTGCCTGCAAGGTACATCAGAATGCACTGCGGTATCTGATTGTTTGATAGCTTTTCATAACTTTTTATGTAGGGATTGAATTATATGCATTCATCAGAGCCATATGCCTAATAGGATAATGCCTGCGCAAAAAAAAAAAAGGCTTATCTAAATATGTTACGCCTATATGGTGCGTGATTGAATGAGGGAGTCTGCCCCCCCAGCGAGAAATATGGGAAGGGGCGGACCTATGTGGTCTGATGTTGCAAATGGTTACTTACAGAGCAACAGCTGATGGAGGACAACGCCCAGTACGACGGGCTATATAAAGGGGTCAATCTGACCAAGTCGTGGCAGAGAAGTTTGGTCAACCTGCGCCCGAGAAAAGAGCAAATATGGCCAGTCCTTCCAAGCGCGCCCGCTGCACCGGTGAGGGCGAAAGCGAGTCAGTCGTGGGTTACCTGCACAGCGTGTCCCCGGTGAAGGTGTCCCGAAAGAACAATCGCTACTTCGAAGCCAGCGTCCAGACCGGCCAGGCAGAGTACCGAAGAGTCGTGTGCTTCTCGCCGGAAAAGCGGGCGGCGTGCGTGCAGGCCAGCGAGAATCATCAGGCGGTGAAGTTGGTGGACTGCCGCAAGGCCATCAGTAAGTTGTCTCTCCATCCAGCGGCTTCGTTGAATAAAAACACGCTTGATGGCTAAGGCCGGTGCACTGATGTTTTTCTTTTGTCTTTGGCTGCAGGTCAGTCCGATGCTGGCGGGTACGATGTCATGCTTACAGGCAGGAGCCGAGTGGAGGCAGCGGAGAAGCTACCCTTTGGGCACCGGGAGCTTCGCTCTTCCGAGAAAAAGACCGTGGCCGAGATTTTGTCCCTGGGTCCTCGTCAGAGAGTAAGTATGAGGCGTCAGACCGCGCAAGGCGTATTTAAAATAATTTTTATTTACTTATTTAGTTATTTATTTAAAAAGGTAAAGGTTCACGCAGCTTACTCGTGCCCTGTTTGTGTTTTCACAGGTCGGCGTTGTTGACGTGAAGATCGTACAGGCCACAGGTAGCCGGGTGGTGCCCTTGAACGGCGACCCGATGGAGGTGACCGAGTTTGCGGTGTGCGACCCGACGGGGCAAACTTCGCTGAGCGTGTGGGGGGCCCAGATCGTCTCCGTACAAGAGGGCAGGTCATTCCGCTTCGAGGGCCTGGCCACCAGGAAGCAAGCGGATGCCACAGTGCTCACCACTACTCCCTCCACTGCCATAACGGGGATACCGGAGGTCGGCCAACCGTCGTCGATGGCGCCAGTGTCTGCCGGCGTTGAGCAGACAGTCCGAGGACAGGTGACCGGTGTGCAGATCGCGGTGAAGCCCCGGTGCCGCAGGTGCCACGCCAACCAAGACAACGTGGCCCAGAGGAGCACCATACACCGTTGCCAGAGATGCGGAATTCTGCAGCTGAGCAAGTCCTACACCTTCACTTACGCTGGCGTTCTCATCGTGCAGGGGGATGGCGAGGAGCTCTCCGGTACCCTCACAAACGCGGCCGTCTTTAAGTACGTCCGGGACAACTTCCTCTCTGCCTCAGCTCACGACGGCTCGGTCCTGGAGGAGCACGTCATTGGTCAGGGCGAGGTGGAGGTCACCACCAACGGGGAGGGCTTGGTCCTGGCTTTTGTTTCTGCGCGCTCGGCGGAGCCCGCTGCGCCGCCCGTTGCGTATGGGGCGGAAGGCGGCCAGGGGGACTTGGCTCTGGAAGAACTGTTTGACCATTGCGAGGACTGATGGGTGAAGCGGGCAACGGACACTGCCGATCGCTGTTCTTTTATTGTTTGGCTATTGCCGTTTGCTGTGCTCGTCTTCGTGTGTTCTGAAAACGAGTTAGATGCTCTTAGATTTTCAGTCGGATTTTTTTTTCATGCTCTTGTCGAATCCGGCGTCTATTTGAAATGTTTTGCTCTTACTCCTTTAATAAACTGCTGTTAATCTTAAAACTGATTTTGGTGTTTTGTGTTGTAACAGGTGCAATCCGTCACTTAACCGCTGACAAGAAATGCTCTCTCAAAGAAATAATTCTCCTTCAGCCTTTGACATTGGTAAAAGTTAAACTTTTGAATCTTAACGGGTGTGAGCAATTAGCAAATCAAACTCTGACAACAAATGCAACAGCGCTGGCAATGAAATAATATGCCTGACGTCTTTGACATTAGGGGAGGTTAAACTTGTGAATATGAACTTGTGTGAGGAACTAGCAAATCAAACTGACAAACAAATGCGATCGCTCTTGCAAAGACATACTGTGTCTTCAGTCTTTTGACATTGTGAAGCTGTACAGTTTTTAACCTTGAAGGTTCTGATCAATTAACAAATGAACAGAGTGAAACATTGACCGCACTGCTCACTTTGCGCACTGCTCGGCATAGCTTAGGTGATGCTGGTGACAGCAGTGTATTTGGTATAAGGTAAGATGTTCCCTAAACAGGCCACGAATCAACTTCGAAATTTTGGTAGGTACTTGGGGTTTTTAATAACACATGTCGAAAATGTGGAATGCGCTCTAGCTGGTTCCAGCTGTACCACTGCTTCGGCACAGGTGTTAATGTTTAATGTTCAAAGCGCATAACATGAAGACGCCTATATAAATAAATGACTCACTTTTCAGTGCTTGTGGTTGCTCTGCAAGTGGTTCTCTGAATTGTTTCAACAGTAGAATATTTAGCCCACATTGAAGTAACATTTATTCTCGCTGTTTCGGATTAGTTCAAGCACATAATGGGTCTGCTACTGTCAACGTGTGTCACTGCGGACAAAGGAAGAAGCGTGCGGCGACGTTCTTGTTGCCTGATCGGCTACACTGCTGAACGTGAGAGCCAATGACGAACCGAGTGGCAGAGCGGACGTTGTGGAGGACTGTATCGAGCAACAGGCAATTACCACACCGCGCACTTGGAGGAAGCTGACTGAGAAGAGATCAAAATAAACATTTAAGAGGCGGCAGTTGCGAGTTTGTGTTCTGGAAAAAAAGTTTTTAAAAGAATATAGCTACTGGTAACAAAAACAGATTCGATGAGAATGCATGTGTAATGTGTGTCACCTCTGCCGTAGATTGACGCGTTCTTGCGACACCTAGTTCAAATTAAACAAAAAGTGCAGTATTGTTGCCTGAATATTTGCAACGTATTGGTTGGCCCCAAGCGCAGGCGTAAGTCATTATTTATTATGGCCCGTTTTGCTCGTAGCTGCAGACTTCTGATGGAGCGGGCGAGCTGTCACATATATATCAGGTCAACAATAAGACACATTTATTTCTGACCAAGCGAGGAAAAAAAAAGTTGCACCACGTCAGCATTATTGAGCTTGTTGAAACTGCTGTTTTTGCAAGCTAGGATTTACAGACAATTTAGATCATAAATAGGCCAACGGTTACAAGCGCGTGTGTGCGTAAATGTGGTCTGTAGTTAATACATGTCTAGTGTTTTACATATTCTAGGGACGAAATGAGGCGTAGTTGCCTGCAACATACATCAGCATGCATTGTGGTATCTCATTCATAGCTTTTTATAACTTTTGCAGTAGGGATTGAATTATAGGCATTCATCAGAACCATATGCCTAATATATTTTGAGTAACCTAAAACGCACCCGTGTCCTTTTCACGCCATTTCATAGGCTAAGGTTCTACCAGAGTACACGATTTCTGTAACGAGCTTGACGCCGGGCTTTTATTATGACCTCGATGGAGTACTGTGAAGTCCCTTCCTGTGTCTGGCCATTTCCTGTTCTCGGTCCTGAGGTAAGACGTGCATGCCTTCCATTATCTCCAGAGAATTCGCTGATATAGTCGATTTTATGATAGCCTGTAATTGGAAATATATGGTAAATGAAACAAGTGGTTATATGTGGGATACTGGATGCAAGTATGTATAAGTACAGACAGAGTTTAAAGTATTTAATTCCAATTAAACAGCGCTAGTAGCTCAAAGGTTGATATGCATGGCGCAGGCTACTAATGGTAGGAATTGTAAATGGGTTATAATGTCCCCTTTTTTTAAGCTACTGACTCGTTGATGTTTGGGATTTTAATCATGTTTGTGGTATTTTAACCTTATAGCTTTAATTTGGACGTTAAACTGGTATCTAAGACATCGTTTTACTTCTCAGAAATGCTTGTCCATCACGTGTTAGTCCCACGAGACTTTATCGACTTGGGATTTTTCCTTTTGTGGACTCAGTGCGACCTCTTGTGACCAGAAGGTAGTCATTCAGTTGAGAGTGTGTGACGTCAGTTAGACCTGCTGGATTCCTTTGTGTGCGCGGTGTGCGTACCTGCCAACCTGTACGCATCTTGCTTAGCCGCTAGGAATTTTTACCTCATTGTACGACTGTACGTTTTCACATTAAAAAGCACGCATATCGTCCGCACTCGCATTTCAGTCAAGTTCTCGCTGAAGTTGATACCGCTGATCTGTGAGAAAACTCAAAGCCAGAATGGAACGCTTTGCCCAATCCCCCCGCCCCTCTTCCAGAGCGTGTGGCTCCGCCCTCTTCACCCCTCCCCTTCCTCCTTCGCGTCTGTGACTTGAGTGCAGCGGTGCAGCCAGAGGTCAGGTGGCTAGAGCGAGTCGGGGATTGAAACGTCGGTTAGAGAAGAGAGATTTATTTCATCGATAGTCAACAATCCATATTCTGCAAAGATCACTGGAAAGGTAAAATAAAAACATTAGGTCAGCCCAATAAACCGACATTGATAAGTAGCCGGGAGGGGTGTGTGTGTGTGTGTGTGTGTGTGTGTGAGAGAGAGAGCCATAGACATCCTATTACGTAGACGGAGCATCCAATGTAAATTCTAACAGCGCTGACGAGACGCGGGGCCGCCATCTTGGAGTGGTGATACGCTGCACTCAGTGTAATGCGCTGGCTCACATTTTTTTGTCATACATGTAGCTATGATAAAGGCATCGGCGTCGCCAGGGGTATTTTACTGGGGCACGTGCCCCAGTATAGATCTGTAGTGCCCCAGTAAAAAAAATCCAGTGACGAAACGCTCTGAATTTTAAACTTGGGAATAGCTGCAATTTAATTAATTCATAACGTGGGGTAGGCTAACCGATGCGCGAAGAAGACCATCTACAATGCTTTTACATTGGTAGTTTTGGCTGGCCTCGCGCACACTAAGCAATGTGAAAAAAGTGTGCGCGTGACATGAGTAACATCTTGGTTGCTATGGGGACCGCAGACTCCAGCAGCCCTCAGATGCAATGAAATTCAGAGCAGGGGAAACCATCTCTCCGTGTTTTTCAACTGTTTACAGGTTAGTAGACAGTAATTCCACTGTCATTTTTGTAACACACACACACACACACACACACACACAGTGGTGCTTTTAGAGGCTTTTGGATTGTGTTTAGAGATGTTCAATGCTGAAAATGCGTGTGCTTACAAAGATATGTTTGGTGATTTAAAAGGTATCAAGTGTGAATACTGTTGGCCATTAAGTACTCTTGGTTGAGTTTAAAAACTCGGCGGTGTTGTATTGTATGTTAATATGTTCTTTTACAATATTACCAACAGTATAAGTATTACATTGCTATTATCACAAATGTTGCAAATATTCATACTGTTATTATTAAATGATTGACCTGGATTCAGTGTCCTCGTAATCATTTTGAGTTTTACAGCTCTAGTGACTAGTTTTAAGCAGGCCGTTTCTAAATATAAATATCAATATATAAATATATATTACATAAAATATAATATATATTACATAAAATGTAATATATATTATATAAAAAATATAAATATAAATATAGTGCAAAATTTTTTGCTCGCGCGCTTCGTGCGCTCGCATACATTTCCTGTGCCCCTTTTGTGCCCCAGTATGGTCTTGGGTCTAGTGACGCCCCTGGATAAAGGATATCATATTCATAGTTAATAAAGGGTTATTATTCATAGTTGGCTTCACGTTAATAGAATATCCTGATATTAAGTGAACAGACGTCGGAGATTGTTGAAGTTGAGGAAACGGTGATTAATATCCTACAAAAAAATGTGTGAATACTAAATACATTAGATATAAACAGCTTAACGTTTTTCTATTGGCTACAACCACCAATCTGTTGCAATGGATAGGGTAAATTCAGGTAAAGTGGGACACTTTTTTTAAATAAAATGCAGTTTTAACAATCTAAATCCATTATAATGATTCAAATGTATGTTTTCTTTAAATAGATTGTTAATAACATATCAAAGGGGAAATTAATCTAGTCAGTGAATTTATAAGAGCCTTTTACATTCTTCAACACAATCTGACCCCCCTTCAGCAAAGCTGATGTATTCAGGTTGAGTGCGGCACTTTGTTTGGTATGTAGGACAATGTGTGATGACCATATATTGACCACAAACAATTTTTTTTTGTTTTAAAGCATATTAAAACATTTATAACAAATTAATGTCAAACATAAAAAATATAACAATGTAGTAAATGAATAAACTAGTAAGTAAAAAAGGTAGTATATGAATAAACATTTAATTAAAAAAAAAAAAAAAAAAAAATATATATATATATATATATATATATATATATATATATATATATATATGTATATGTGATTCCACGCTTATGGGTACTGAAATGGGGACATGAACTTATTCACCTAAAACCATTTCTTTTTTTACCATCAGGTCACAAAACATGTAATCTTTAATGAATGATATGTTAAAAGATAACTTTAATTTTCTGAGATGTAATAAAAACATTTATATGCCAAAGTCAAGCCTATGAGTTCCAAAGTGATGTGTGTTACATTACTTCTGTTACGATTGTCCATCTCACGTCTGTTACAAATTAATTACAATCTAGCTATATACCATGTTAATCTTATTGAAAGAATGGGTATGTTTATTCCACCACACGTTTATTAATTATATTTGCTAAAACATCACCTTCCTATGTTTCAAAAAGTAATTCTACATTGTTAAAATTGAGAATATATATGTCCACAGCACTTCTGTTACGTTCTGACTTTGGCATATAAATATGTTTTTATTACATCTCAGAAAATTAAAGTTATCTTTTAACATTTCATTCATTAAAGATTACATGTTTTGTGACCTGATGGTAAAAAAAAGAAATGGTTTTAGGTGAATTTTTAAAAATAAGTTCATGTCCCCATTTCAGTACCCATAAGCGTGGAATCACTCATATATATAATATTAGCATACAACATTGAAACATGACTCGTGAAACCACTTATCACACTTACAGCAGGCCACCCATTCCTCCATTGAAAGAGGAGGGACCAAACTCTTTGCCAAATTATCCAAGGTAATGCTTGGGATCTGTGTAATATTTCACAGCAATGCTGATTGTGAACGAATTTTCAGTTTAGTTGTAAAAAACAAAACTCAGTATCGTGCAAGCCTCAGTACAGAGATGCTGAGCTCTCTTGTGTCAAGGAAGGTCACAATTTCCTCAAATTGCAGCATTTGCTATAATGAAAATTTCAGCGACTCCGTACTTCAGAAAGCCAAATCTGCAACTTCCAACATGTTAAAAAACGCAAAAGTCTAAACGTATTGCATGGGAAATTTGTGCATACCATGTTTTGTGTTGAAAGTGCCTTTTTTACATACTGTATTAATTTAATGTGTTATTTATTTTGAAAGAGTTGCTCTGGTTTAATTTCATTTCATTTGCACATGTATTTAATGTTTGTTGTGCTTTTCAAAACGTAAGGAAGTTCCCAAGAGCCATCAATAACAGTTTCCCAAAGTCTTTCAATAGGAATGTTTTGCAAAACTGGACTATGTTCCCAAGGTCAGTCAATAAAACTGGATTGAAAGTGTGTTTTTGGTCTGCTGGTTGTGGTCTGTGGGGGCGCATGCGCGCCAGGTTGGGGTGAGGTTGACGCGGGGGGGGGTACTCATGAAATTGTAAAATTGTAGTCATAAAATTTTTTCAAGGTTGGCAGGTATGGGTGTGCGTCTGTCCGAAAAGTGAGGAATTCTTCGTTAATGTTGAATGTCTTGTGTTCAGGTCAAGTGTATTTTGTGTGTCTATGTAAGTGATTAGGAAGAGACCGTTTTGAAATCGTTTTTTTTCTGTAACCAGTGAGCTGAGTTCCCTATGGATTACACTTTATATTTCAAATTTTTTGCCACTGCTTGCATTTATTCGGCTATGTTGTGTTTTGTGCTTAGCTTAAGTTGGAGATTTGTTGTCAAGTTAATCAGACTTACTGCAGTCACTTCTAAGACAAAATTTGTTGTTACAAGGTCGCCAGAATTATGCACATTTTAATGCTGGTTGTGTAGTAACGGAATTGGCTGCTGGGAGGTGGTATTGCTCCATATACGTGTGTGTGTGTGTGTACAATAACATGGTGTTGTTAGTAGCAATTTGTATGGACATTTTTTTGTTTAAGATTTTAAAGTGTCGAGAGTCAACATACATTAACTGAATTTGAACAGTTATCTGATCTGTAGTCAACTGGGTTTGGTTGAAGAATGGGTGGAGGGATTGCCCTCGCGCAGTTATGTATGCATGTGTGTGTGTGTGTGAGTGGGGGGCAAACTGCCTGTCATACTAACAAGATCTGTTTTTGTTTGGCAGATTACCAGTTCGACTGAAGGTAAGAATATTCATCTGGTTTTATACATTTACACATCCTGTTTTGTTGACATTACCGCGATCAGTGCTGCAGTCAATTGGGTTCAAGACTGTTTGGAGTGATTGCCACCAGATTAAATTCACAGCTTGTTGCTCTTAAATTCAAGAAAATATTATTAGCCTGCCATTTAACATGGTGATGTGTATTACAGATATTTTCAAACAACTTTATGTATTCATCATCACCAAGGCCATGTACCACAGCAGAATAACCATTAACTAATCAAATTCTGCACTGATTTAATGAGCTGCTTGTGTCCAATATCCAAGTTAGCTGTAGACTGTTACAGAATGGATTACTGGATAACGTAGCCCCTTATTCAATTAAGAAAGGAAATTATGTGCAATTTGTGATGCACTGAAAATAAGATGAAGAAATGTTAACTTAAAGCTGCTCTCAGTGTTAAATATGTAATGAAGCAGAACTGTGTAAATTGTAATTGACTGTAGCCTATTTGTCAAGTGACTAACACTGAAACAGAAGTAGGTTTAGCTTTACTATAACAACTTATTTATCTGCAATAATGCAATGACACATTATAGGTTTGGCTTAACATTATAGTCAACTTTTACTTGGAGGGAATGGCTGTCATTACTTTTGAGCCAGCTAAGATGCACCATGACATGCATGCATGCTTTGCCATGACAAACGACTGGATCTCTGCAGCACAGGCTGTGCGTGTCAGTTACGAGCAAGCTCTGCATTGCACTGCATTATCAGATCACCTGGTAGACTACATTAGTTTACATATACATGTTTGGCCATTTAGGCAAGTATACAGTGCAGGTATTTTCAGGGTGCACTGAGCTAAGTTACATTGTGTGTGTGTGTGTGTGTGTGTGTGCGTGAGTGTGAGTAAGTGAGTGAGTGAGTGAGAGAGAACTGCTTGTCATACTAACAAGATTTGTTTCCTTTTCACAGATTGCCATTTCGACTTTGAAGGTAAGAATATTCATCTGGCTTTACACGTTTACACATCCTGTTTTGTTGACAAACAACTTGATGTCTTCATCATCACCAAGGCCATGTACCACAGCAGAATAACCATTAACTAATCAAATTCTGCACTGATTTAATGAGCTGCTTGTGTCCAATATCCAAGTTAGCTGTAGACTGTTACAGAATGGATTACTGGATAACGTAGCCCCTTATTCAATTAAGAAAGGAAATTATATGCAATTTGTGATGCACTGAAAATAAGATGAAGAAATGTTAACTTAAAGCTGCTCTCAGTGTTAAATATGTAATGAAGCAGAACTGTGTAAATTGTAATTGACTGTAGCCTATTTGTCAAGTGACTAACACTGAAACAGAAGTAGGTTTAGCTTTACTATAACAACTTATTTATCTGCAATAATGCAATGACACATTATAGGTTTGGATTAACATTATAGTCAACTTTTACTTGGCGGGAATGGCTCTCATTACTTTTGAGCCAGCAAAGATGCATCATGACATGCATGCATGCTTTGCCATGACAAACGCCTGGATCCCTGCAGCACAGGCTGTGCGTGTCAGTTACGAGCAAGCTCTGCATTGCACTGTATTGTCAGATCACCTGGTAGACTACATTAGTTTACATATACATGCACCATGACATGCATGCATGCTTTGCCATGACAAACGCCTGGATCCCTGCAGCACAGGCTTGTGCGTGTAAGTTACGAGCAAGCTCTGCATATATAATATTGTCAGATCACCTGGTAGACAACCTTAGTTTACATATACATGTTTGATCATGTAGGCAAGTATATAGTGCAGGTATTTTCAAGGTTGACTGAGCTAAGTTACATTAAGTGTGTGTGTGTGAGAGAGAGAGTGTGTGAGTGAGCGCAAATTGGCTGTCATACTAACAAGATTTGTTTCTCTTTCGCAGATTGCCATTACAACTTTGAAGGTAAGAATATTCATCTGGTTTTACACATTTACACCATGTTTTGTTGACAAACAACTTGATGTCTTCATCATCACCAAGGCCATGTACCACAGCAGAATAACCATTAACTAATCAAATTCTGCACTGATTTAATGAGCTGCTTGTGTCCAATATCCAAGTTAGCTGTAGACTGTTACAGAATGGATTAATGGATAACGTAGCCCCTTATTCAATTAAGAAAAGAAATTATATGCAATTTGTGATGCATTGAAAATAAAATGAAGAAATGTTAACTTAAAGCTGCTCTCAGTGTTAAATATGTAATGAAGCAGAACTCTGTAAATTGTAATTGACTGTAGCCTATTTGTCAAGTGACTAACACTGAATCAGAAGTAGGTTTAGCTTTACTATAACAACTTATTTATCTGCAATAATGCAATGACACATTATAGGTTTGGATTAACATTATAGTCAACTTTTACTTGGAGGGAATGGCTCTCATTACTTTTGAGCCAGCTAAGATGCACCATGACATGCATGCATGCTTTGCCATGACAAACGCCTGGATCCCTGCAGCACAGGCTGTGCGTGTCAGTTACGAGCAAGCTCTGCATTGCACTGCATTGTCAGATCACCTGGTAGACTACATTAGTTTACATATACATGCACCATGACATGCATGCATGCTTTGCCATGACAAACGCCTGGATCCCTGCAGCACAGGCTGTGCGTGTCCGTTACGAGCAAGCTCTGCATTGCACTGCATTGTCAGATCACCTGGTAGACTACATTAGTTTACATATACATGTTTGGCCATTTAGGCAAGTATACAGTGCAGGTATTTTCAGGGTTCACTGGGCTAAGTTACATTGAGTGTGTGTGTGTGACTGCGAGAGACCACTGCTTGTCAAACTAACATGTTTCTCTTTTGCAGGACGCAAAAGAGTTCTAAGGTAAATATTATTATTAATCTGGTTTTACAGGTAAATAACCAACACTTGAAACACCAGAAGCGACTTGAGCGACACTGGCGACGGAAGTAATTGACTTTGTATTGCGAGCTGGCGACAAGAGGCGATTGAGCAACTCGGGCGACAGTTTGAAGTTGAACTTCAGCGAATATTATGATAATGAGCTATGAAGTCGCTCGGCGACAATCGGAATGCTTGCATTCTGCTTTTAACGGTCATACTCGGTCGCTTTTATCGCTCGAGTCGCTCTTGCTATGAAAACAGTCCAGCGACTCTTTGTAGCTTCTGTCTCTTCAAGTCGCTTCTGGTGTAATCGTGTGGTTATACTGTGAATGTAATGTATAGTCTGTAGAGTTTCAGTACTGTTTGAGTATGCTGTTTCATTGACATCACTGTGATCAAGACTGGGTGGAATGATTGCCCTCACCCAGTTTTAATGCACAGCTTGCCATTATTAAATTCAGGAAAGTTAATCATTTTTCTCAGCGCTTAGCTGTAAGGCAAGGCAAGGCAATTTTATTTGTATAGCGCATTTCGTACACAGATGCAGTTCAATGTGCTTCACAAAAATAAAATAAAAATATAAGAACATGTACAAAATAAAATAAAAGAAATAAAAAGATGAAATAAAAGTATAAGAACACAGCAAAAGAGATAAAAAAAAAATAGAGGCATTACTTAAGAAAAGCATTAAATAATTAGAAAATCAAAAGTTAAAATTTTTGCTTACTAAGAGAAAGCATCTGAGAACAGCTTTGTCTTGAGTCTGGATTTAAAGCTGTCCACAGTAGGAGCATTTTTTACATCATCTGGTAGCTGGTTCCAAAGCTTTGCAGCATAGCAGCTAAAGGCGGCCTCACCACACTTAGTTTTGACATTTGGTATTGCCAACAAGTTTTTCTCCATTGATCTTAGTGACTTAGTTGGTGCGTGCAGCTGAAATATATCCAGTAGGTAGCTGGGGCCCATCCCATTTAATGATTTAAACACAAGAAGTAATGTCTTAAAGTCAATTCTGGAGCTCACTGGGAGGCAGTGCAGTGTTCTCAGAATTGGAGTAATGTGGTCAATCTTTTTTGTTCTCGCAAGAACCCTTGCTGCTGCATTTTGGATTAGTTGAAGCTGTTTGATGGTCTTTTTGGGGAGGCCAGTGAAAAGGCCATTACAGTAGTCAACCCTACTGAAAATGAAGGCATGTATTAGTGTTTCTAGATCGTATTTCTAGCTGTACAATATTGTCTGCAGGCATGCAAGCTTCTGACCTTCCAGGAAAGGTTACCACTTTGTTTTGTTTTTTTTGAAGCTATGGGCTACCAATAGAACTCAGTGTAGTTGGTGCGCATGTTTCAGGGCCTATTCAGTATCTTCTGAATGTAACTGTTAAATGAATGTGGCCTGTGGCACCTGTGTTGATGTAAAAACTGATGTATAGTATTTAACCCAACAGTGTTAATTTAGCTGTTAAGTAGATGTTTATTTCCACTTTCTAGAAATGTACATTTTCCAGGCACATGCCCACTGCTTGTTCTAGGAGCCATATACAGCTTGTGGCATTAGATCGCCCTCTTGTGACTAAAAGGTGTAATGCATTGTATTTGTCCAGGTATCAGTGGCTACACAGAACTCAGTACTAATGTATTTTTAATATAGTATACAATATGACACTTTATGCTAATGTATGTCCTCATTTATTATACTGTAATATTGTATACGACCTAGATTGTTATATTTGTGAGTTTTTAGTTTTTATATGAACTGTGTGAGTGGGCTTGTTCTGATGGTTCAGTGCTGACAAGCTTCTTTACTCCATTGTTATCTTATTTCTGTCATTGCTGCTTGTTTTCAAAAGTTTTAAACTAATGCTTTAACCGCAGGTTCCATTGGGGTATTTGGTGTTAATTTTCTTCTAACATGTATATTACTTTAGATAAGTGTCACTATGCTATACTTATCACTGTAACAGATGTGAGTGATTGTAATAGGGGTGAAAACATTGCTACTCTTGTATCTGTTATACTTTTAAATACTGTAACAGATGATTGTCTACATATCAATTCGCTATGGTCTAACATGTAACTGTTTTGTCTTTTACTGCAGATGCCGCGTGGAAGCAAGCAGTCCCAGGCGGCGAAGGCACGCCACGCGAGCAGGCAGCTGTCTGCTGAAGAAGAGGTTGCGGCGCCTCTTGAAATACAGCCAGCATCGCAAAGCAAATCTCAAAGCAAATGTCTGAGCGAATGTCTGAGCGAATGTCCAAGCCAAAGGCAAAGCCTTGCAAGCAAAGTCAAAGAAAGTCAAAGCCCTCTAAACTCTCAACCTCTCAAACTCTCCTCAAACTCTGAACCTCTCAAACTCTCCTCAAACTCTGAACCTCTCAAACCCTCCTCAAAGTCTGTGTCAGTTACTGTAACTTCTACCAATGCTACTAATGGTTGTTTTCAGTCTGTCGATGCTCCAGCGAAGCCTCTCCTGATGGGATCGTTTCATCAAGGCCATTCGCGGTTTGGTGACATCAAAGACAAGCAGTGCGGCCCAGTCAGCCTGGTTGCAGTTTTGCGGTCCAAGACTAAGAATGTTCTCACATGGACGGCCAGAGATTTAGATGACATATTGATGAGAGGAAGTGCTTTGTATAGACGTCTGAGAAGTGCAGATCAAATCAGTGATAAAGTGCATGGACATGTATCAGTCACAGAACTACCAACTAAACACAATGTGTGGAATTCTGAATTTTCAATAAACTTTGCTGAATCTTACACAGGTTTCATTGATATGAATGAATATGATCATGCTTTGTCTGATTATGTAATGCCACTTGATGTAGCTTTACAACGCACTTTACTTAGTAATGATGCTTGTCTGTTCACGGTTTCTGCAAGTACATGTGCAATTGTGAAGGAAGGTTCGTGGTTTGCAGTAATTGATTCCCACGGCAGAAAGAACAATGCAAACAGACGCTATGTCAGTTCTGTTAGTTTTTTCAGCTGTATAGAAAGTCTTCACAACTACCTACTGAACTTGGGACGATGGTTCAGAAAATTCAGAGAGAGTGTACCATTCGAGGTAACAGGCGTCAATGCAATGCTGAATCAACATCCAACACCTGTCGTGAGCAGTCTATCTCCAAGCAATGTCGTGGAAGGTGAGGTGTCTGAGCAGACCGCAGATGATGATGATGGCGCAAAGTGTTCAAATGCAGGTAAATCTGTTGTTCACTGTAGCCCGTGTGAGGTTTTGAAGGGTGAGCCAAAACTGATGAAGGCAACCAATAGCAAAGTGTCTGCTGACACACAGACTGATGATGAGGTTCTGATTACTAATGTGACTGTTGACCGACAAGCTTTTACACCGTTATCAAGCCAGGAACAGGAGAGTTTGTGCTCACATCTTGAATTACCCAAAGACATGTGTAAGCGTACGTCTTCCACAGTTGTACAGGTTAGCGATATGGGTTCTCCATGTAAGACAAAAAGTATCAAGCCTGATGGTAATTGCTTCTATCGCAGCGTCTCGTTCAGCATTTGTGGGGATGAAGAAAAACATTTAAAAATTAGAAGGGCTGTAGTTAAACATCTTGAAAACAACACTTCACAGTTTGAAAGGTATTTGAGAGATGAATACACATCTGTTCAAGACTATGTCGGCAAATCAAGAATTTTTTATTCCGGTTCATGGGCAACAGAAATTGACATTTTTGCTGCTGCTGACTTCTTGCAATTAGATATTATGACATACAATAACGACAGATGGAATCGTCACAGTCCTACTAAGTCATTATCAAACAGACATGGGTGCATCTATTTAAATCACACTGGAAATCATTATGATGTGGTGGTATGCGTTCAAAACAAGCAAAACAGAAGAGCGTGTGCTGGAATGTGTTGTCATAGCGACGAACGCACTCGTCCACAGCGGAAGAGAAAGTTGAACCAATCAGAGACTGCAAAGCTAAAAGACGCTGAGAAAAAGCGACAGCAGTATCACAATGACCCCAGTTTCAGACAAGCAAAACTCGCAAGGCTGCAGGAAAAGTACCATAAAGATGAATATATGAAGCAGAAGAAGCGTCAATGTTCTCGTGACCATTTCCTAAAGAAGTATCGGACAAACCCAGACTTTCGTGAGTATGTGCGTCAACGTTTTCAAAAGAAATACAAAAAGGATACATGTTTTCAAGCAAAGGTTAAACAAAAGTCTGAAGCCCAATATAAAAACACATTTCAAGATCTTGTCCGTCAATACTCACAAGTCAAATATCACACCAACAAAAAATTCCAGACTGCTGTGCGTAACTATAGTCATGTTAAATATAAGACCGACAAGAAACATCAGAATGCTGTGCGTAATTACAGTCGTGTTAAATATAAGACCGATAAGAAACATCAGAATGCTGTGCGTAATTACAGTCGTGTTAAATATAAGACCGACAAGAAACATCAGAATGCTGTGCGTAATTACAGTCGTGTTAAATATAAGACCGACAAGAAACATCAGAATGCTGTGCGTAATTACAGTCATGCGAAATACAGGAAAAACATTTCTTTTCAAAACAAAATAAAGCAGTACAACAAAACGAAGTACCATCAAAATGAAAATGTACGCATACTTAAAACCCAAAGGAGTCTTAACAGATACAACGCTTCTCAGAAAAAACAGAAAGACATGGGTTGCGCCATTGCTCATTTTCGACAGAACGTCAGCCGTGGACCCGAATTTCCGTGCTCATGCTGTCACCGCTTGCTGTTCAGAAAGCAGGTTATTGAGTGCAAACCACATAACTATGAAAGCAAAAGCGTTGAGGTTGCTGAGTTGGCTAAGAGATGCATAACTTTCCAATATTTACACGTGTGTGACTTCGACTGTGAGCCTGAATGTCATTTGGCTGAAAGCCCATTAAGCCAGTTATGGATTTGCCACACCTGTCATCGAAAATTACGTAATTGCGTTCTCCCTGAGGAAAGCGTGACTAACAATTTGCATTTGGATGACATTCCAGAAGAGCTGAAATGTTTGAATTCTTTAGAGCAACATTTAATAGCCAAAAATATCTGTTTTTTGAAGCTGCTGTGTTTGCCTAGAGGGCGCCAACGCGCTTGCCATGGTCCTTGTGTCAGTGTTCCTATTAATTGTTCAACTGTAACAAACATACTTCCAAGAAATGAAGGCGATGATAAGATGATTAGAGTCAAACTTAAACGCAAATTATCTTATAAAGGTCACTATGAGTATATGTATGTTCACACTGAACGAGTCAGAAATGCGCTGAGGTATTTAGTCCAAAACAACAGATGGTATGATGATGTCATTTTGAATGATCAATGGTTGAACTCTTTGGATGGCACTGACCCAAACGACGAAGTGGACAATCACAACAAAGACGAGGTTGACAACAGTGATGAAGAAAATGATAATGAAGGAAATGAAGAAGAAGAAGATTTGACTTATATTAAAGATCAGAGTGGGCTTGTGTCAGATACATCATTACAACCTGTTGATGTGGGTTCAGAGATTGTTGATCAACATTTTCAAGACATACTGAATATGGCACCTGCTGAAGGAAATACTCCCATTAGCCTGCTATCTGATAAGACAAATGAAGCAAAGTCCTTTCCTGTCCTATATCCGTTAGGTGGGCCTACATTCCATTCTGAAAGAGAGTCAAAAATAAGCCTGTCACGATACTTGAATACACGGGTACTGAACGCTGACGGACGCTTTGCACGGAACACAGACTTTATTTTCTATGCACAATATATTTCAGAAGTCCAACAAGTCCAATCCAGCATCCAAATAGCATTGCGCAAAGGCTCTCAAAAAGACGTGTCACCACAGACGTTGCTAAACTCTGACTCACTCCAACAAATATTGCGGAACGATGAAGGCTACAAATTTTTACGTGGTATTCGTGGCACACCTCCATACTGGATGTCAGTACAGAAAGATTTATTTGCCATGATAAGACAACTCTCTATACCCACATTTTTTGCATCGTTCAGTTCTGCGGATTTGAGATGGCCAGAATTTTTGTCTAGTCTGCAAAGGGTGGAAGGAAAACAACCAAATGTTTCTGATCTTGACTGGTCGGACAAATGTGGACTCATACGCAGAAACCCTGTGACAGCAGCACGCATGTTTGACTACCGTTGGCACTCTTTTCTTCGGGATGTAATCATGTCGCCAGCTGAACCTATTGGAAAAGTAAAAGACTATTTCTACCGTGTTGAATTTCAACAACGTGGTTCGCCCCATGTACATTGCCTGTTTTGGATTGAAAACGCGCCAAAGATTGATAAGAACAACGATGCTGAAGTAGCTGCTTTCATAGACAGATACATCACATGTCACCTTCCTTCAGAAAGAGATCCAGAGCTTTTTGAGACAGTTAGCAGTGTACAGAAGCACAGCACAAGACATTCCCGGACTTGCCGAAAACGAAACCAGATTTGCCGTTTTCATTTCCCCAGACCTCCGTCAAACCGTACTTTCATCACAAGAGGTGTTAGCTCAGAGGAGCTGAATAATAATGACGAGGTGAAACGTTCAAGTGAAATAATTAACAATGTCAGAGCTGCATTAACTGCACCAGATTTTAATTCCAATACAACGGATGCATTCTTTCAATCTCTGGGTATAGATCAAAGTATGTTTGAAAGGGCATACAATATATGGTCCACAAAGAAGAACATCGTCATGAAACGAAATCCTGCAGAGATTTGGGTAAACCAGTACAATAAAGACTTACTTCGAGCTTGGCAAGGCAATATGGACATACAATTTGTCATGGATGCATTTTCTGCTAGTGTTTATATACTTTCCTACGTCACAAAGGGAGAACAGGAACCTGGTTTACTCTTACAACGTACCCAAAATGAGGCCCGAAATGGTAACTTGGACGCCAAACAGACATTTCGGCAGCTTGGAAGTGTGTACCTCCACAACAGAGAAGTTTCAGCTCAAGAAGCAGTGTATCGTTTAACACATATGCACCTGAAGGAATGCTCACGTGATGTACAGTACATTCCCGTTGGTGAAAATCCCATGAGAATGAGTTTACCTTTGCATGTGCTTCAAACTCAACCTCGTCAACAGTGTGAAGACAACAGCAGCATTTTCATGACCAATATTGTCGAGCGATATGAGAACAGACCTCAGTCGGTTGAATTTGAAGATTTGTGCTTGGCCAGTTTTTGTTCAGAATACAGAGTTCTTTCAAAGTCTCAGGTCAGAGCCTCACATGACGCAACAGAGCTCAACAACAACTGCGGCTTTGTGCAACGGAGAACACGATCGCAACCTGCTGTTGTGAGATATCCTCGATTTTCTCCCACACGAGACCCGGAAAAGTACTTCCATTCTCTGCTGCAACTGTTTTTGCCTCACTATGAAGCCTGTCACCTTAAACCACCCCCCTACGAGTCATACGAGCAATTCTACCAGAATGGCGCAGTTAAATGTGGTGGTGTCATTCAAACTGTCAAGTCAATTGTGGATAACAACAGAGCTCTGTTTGAAAAAGAGAGTGATGAGCTTGACAAAGCTAGGCAGGTACTTTCTGAAGAGAACGTTGACTTGCAAGATGCATGGTCTCATTTGTGCCCAGAGACAGAGCGTGAGCGCCTTCGTTGTTTGGATCTCATGAAAGACAAAGTTGTAGCCGATGAAGATGATGATGACACCACAACATGTATCCCTGACCTGACAGCCCACCCGCAAACTGCATGCTCATTGGAGACTAATCATATGACGATGCCCAGACAAGATGCACTGGATTTATTACGATCACTGAATGAAGAGCAGTCTAAAATATTCTACGCAGTAAGACATTGGTGTTTGCAGAAAATTTCCGAAAAGAACCCCAACCCATTGCGACTGTTTATCGGAGGTGGCGGAGGATGTGGAAAGAGTCATTTAATAAAAGCCATACATTACGAATCGACGAGATTATTGTCCCAGCTTGCTGATAATCCAGAGGAGCTCACTGTGCTTCTTACGGCACCTACAGGCGTGGCCGCATACAACATCAATGCCGCGACAATTCACAACACTTTTTCCATTGGCGCAAATGTGAAACTGCCTTATCAACCTCTTGGTGACGAAAAAGTCAACTGTTTACGAAATAAAATGAGGAGCTTGCAAATTTTGATAATCGACGAAGTTTCGATGGTTGACCATCGTCTACTGGCCTATGTCCATGGTAGACTCCGGCAAATCAAACAGACTGGTGATTACTCGCTATTTGGCAATGTTTCTATCATCTGTGTAGGTGACTTTTACCAGCTGCGACCTGTGAAAGGCACACCTCTTTATGCTGACAACAAAGGAGCCAACCTGTGGGAGAACAACTTTGAAATTTTTGAACTGACCACTGTTGTGAGACAACAAAATGCAGCATTCGCAGAAACACTAAATCACCTCAGAGTGCGTAAAAAGAAAGAACCTCTCAACGTCCATGACGAGCTCACACTGAAGCAGCGTGAAACTGGAGAAGACTCTGATGTCATTCACATTTATGCTACGAATGCGGAGGTGCAGGAATATAATGTCCAAAAATTGAACAAGACGTGTCCAGATGCAATCCAAATACCAGCTCAAGATTTTGTACGAAATCCCAAAACTGGAAGAATGGAAAAAATGGCTGGCTTCCACACCAAAGTCTTCAATTCATGCTTGCCTAAATGTGTTCAAGTTGGTATTGGCGCAAGGGTCATGTTGAAGAAGAACATAGATGTGTCCGATGGCCTTGTCAATGGAGCATGTGGCACAGTTGTGGAAATCATCAAAGGTGAAGAAGATGATGACATACCGAAGGCCATTCATGTGGAGTTCGAAGACCCTAATGTTGGCAAGATACAAAGATCAAAGTCTAAAAGACATTCCGAACGTTCAACGGTGCTGGAAATTCAGGAAGACGTAGTCAGTAATTCCGGTGGTGTGCGAAGGCAATTTCCCATTGGTTTGGCGTGGGCTGTGACTGTCCATAAGTGTCAGGGCCTTACAGTTGAAAGAGCTGTTGTGTCACTGAAAAAGATCTTTGCTCCTGGTCAAGCATATGTTGCACTTAGTCGTGTGAAAAATCTTGATGGACTGATAATTGAAGAATTCAAGGAGTCTGCTATATTTTGTGATGAGAAAGTAGAGTCAGCCATGCAAAGTATGCCCAAATTCAGCTACAGAAGGTCTATTTTGTCTGATGTTAACACTGTATGCAGAATAGCATTGCATAATGTACAGAGTTTGAAGGCTCATGTTAAGGATCTCCAAGCCCATAACGTTCTAATGAAAGCTGATTGTATTTGTTTAACAGAGACATGGCTAAACGGAGACCCCGGGGACAAGCCACAACTTCCAGCATACAACTTCGATCACAATCCAAGAGTGAGCTGTTATGATGACTCCGAACCAATCTTTGCAGGGTTGAGAGCGAAAAAAGGAGGGGGTGTTGGCATATATTATTCAGATGAAATTGATGTGCAGGTGTCAGTTCCACAGAGATGCAATTTGGAATGCCTATATTTTCAGATACCTCATGTGAATTTGTTTGCTGCTGTTTTGTACAGGCCAAGCTCTTATGACATTGCTGTATTTCGACAAAACTTGATGCAGGTAATTGTTGAACTTGAGAAAAACCCTGGGAGGAAAGTCATAATGGGAGACTTCAACGAGGACATCTTTGTATCATCTACGATTGCGAAGTTACTGGAGCAGCATGGATACTGTCAGTGCATGCAAACACCCACCACTGAAAAAGGTACATTAATAGATCATGTGTACTGTAAAGATGCAGGAGATGTTGTTGTTGAAGTTGTGCCTACATACTTTAGTTTTCATGAAGCAATACTCATCTCACTCCTCTAATTTCCATTTTCTCCCTATTGAAAGAACAGCATGAGCAGGTGCGTGTTTTAGTTGTGTTTTATGGCTTTAGGTGTGTTTTATGAGTTGCATACACATTCCGTCCATGAAATAGGGTTGGGTGGCTGGGTGGTGGCAAGGAGAAAGCTTACTACAGGACGGCTTCTTGCATGGGACAAGGAGGGACATGGGACATTTTTCAAAACAAGTTTCATGTTGTTTACCTGACTCTCGCCAGATGACTGCAGTTCTGCCTTGCTTCCCCGATGGGAAGCCCTTTAAAATAGTCAAAAAATAAATGGGCTGGTCAGGATGTACACGCACATTATCACTGATGTGATATGTCAGAAAAACAACTGTTTCTTTCAAACTGTATCATTCTATTATTTCTAGTTGCGGTATTCAGGCGTGCTGCGGCAACTTTAAATGATGAACAGAAAATGGTTTTGGAGTCATTTATTGGTGGCAGAAATGTTTTTGCTCTTCTCCCAACTCAACAAGGCCCTGCATTCTATTCCCACACCTATGTATGTGTAGACCAAGGCAGAACTACATTCATCTGGCGAGAGTCGGGATAACAATATGTTTCACTTTTGGGCAGAAACCTTGTAATTTCACTTGTAGAATATAATAGAATAGAAATCAGCAATATTGGTCAGTCTGCACGGGGGTATACTTGTATTATAACACATCTGTGTTGTATTATAACCAACTGTGTGATGCCACAATGTGTTTTATTTATTTGTTTGTTTGTTTGTTGTGTTTATTTATGAATAGTGTTTTGGTCATCCATGAAAGATATATATATATATAATTTATGTATTTATTTTAGTTATTTTATTTATTATATAAATTATAAAGAAAGCAATACAAAAATCAATTAATCAAAAAAAGAACAGTTGCTAATTATTTCTTAAAATACCCATAAAATTGATGTATTTTATAATGAAATGAAATTGTCAATGTTCAAATTCTTCAAATTTCCATTTCCAATACCTTTTTGTGTTTTACCATGAAACCTAATCAAGTTGATTTCACATAATTTTCCATCTCATCTCATTATCTCTAGCCGCTTTATCCTTCTACAGGGTCGCAGGCAAGCTGGAGCCTATCCCAGCTGACTACAGGCGAAAGGCGGGGTACACCCTGGACAAGTCGCCAGGTCATCACAGGGCTGACACATAGACACAGACAACCATTCACACTCACATTCACACCTACGGTCAATTTAGAGTCACCAGTTAACCTAACCTGCATGTCTTTGGACTGTGGGGGAAACCGGAGCACCCGGAGGAAACCCACGTGGACACGGGGAGAACATGCAAACTCCACACAGAAAGGCCCTTGCCGGACCCGGGGCTCGAACCCAGGACCTTCTTGCTGTGAGGCGACAGCGCTAACCACTACACCACCGTGCCGCCCATAATTTTTCATTATTTTGAAAATTATTCACTTAATTGGACTAAGTCCACACCATGCTGAGATGTTTCATTTACATCATGAGGCCCTTTCCTGTTGCCACATAATCTGCAGTATCTAACCCTTTTGTTATCAAGATCTGTGCAATCTTCTAAGGAAAAATTACGTTTGGCCCATTAACAGCATCAAGGAGGACATTGTTCAGTTTGGCACATTCGTATTATTGTTGGAGAAAGACTTTATGTCACAAGAAGTAGTATGCACAGACAGCACAGGGAGAAGGAGGCAACCGCATGAATACCACCCCAGCACTGGAAGAGCCATCAAGAGCAGTCTGCTGTGGAGCCACACTATGTTCAGCTCAGTGTTATGTTCAGCTAAGTGTTTGGTAACCATGACTGTGGACTGACGAAGTGTAACATTAAGCTAAGTGCTTCCACACTGTGTGTGTGACATTTATGAAGTACCATGATGACCAGTGGAAACCTTGTACACATGACAAACCAATTCCCTCCCTGCTCCACTGTAGTATATGTACACTAGTAGCTATGTGTTATCCTTGGCCTGCTCCATCTCAGCACGCCTTTCTTGGCTAGAACGACGACAGGCTTGTGGAGTCCCCGTCATCGTTCCTGACACCCCACTGTGATCTGCTCACTGTGACTTACAGCCTAGAGGGGTATGTTATTTGCAGTGCTTAAAACATGTTGTGTATGTGGCATCTTGCGTATGTGTATCTTGGCACCTCTTCTTTTGGACTCACCTTTTCAAAGTGTGACTGTGTGGTGTGTAGTATGCCCTCTCAATGTGTATGCGTATGTTGACAGAGAAGGAAGACACCGTCTGTGCTGCCACCAGGTAATGAGGACTGGAATGAGCCCTATGCACAAGCACCTGCACCAGCAGGTCCCACCCGGCTACTGGACAGTCCCGTACCTGCATTGGGGGAAGAAACCTCCTGCCACTCCAGAGTGCTTCCACTATCTGTCTGGTTACCATACGGCACAACCCTATGGGCCACCGTACATTGAGGTAAGAGTGTATTGTGAGTGACAGTATCCTTCAGCTATGTGCTTCAAAAAATGTCAGTCTTAATATAACTCTTCAAGAGTTGAAATAACATTTGGTCCCACACAAAAATAGTGTTAATTTTCCTCAATGGTCAGCGTAACATTTGAGAGTTCATTGTACTCTATATTGTGTATATCTAATTAAGAGCTCTAGGTTGAAATGACACTGGCCACCTGTACAATTTTATACTGACTTTTGATTCCACTGTTGGAGTAATTTGACTCTCACAATGTTGTAAGTACTCTATTTGGACTTATACAAGTTTACTCTGAAATATTGACACCCCATTTTTCACTGTGTTGTGACCAGCTTGGACCGGTGCCCTGATAAGGCAGAGCAGATGCCGAACGCAGTCCTGACATCAGCATGGAGCCCAGCACGCCACCCTCCTACACTTGCCATTCCAGTCCTGCCCCCAGAGGACCATCCATACCCATATCCACTAGCCACATTGGCCCAGTCCAAATGATGCAGCCCGTCCTCCCCCAGCGCCAGCTGTTCCCAGCTTTGCCTCAGTGCAGCCCGTTACCACCAGCCATTGTAGTCTTCCCTCAGTGGAGACCCATCTTCCCTCATCCATACCAGCTGCTCCGGCCCTGCTCACACAGACTGGCCGCCCCAACCCCCTTGATCCTAATCACCTCAAGAAATGTTTTACCTAAAACCTCTATTTCTGTACACATGCTGATTGAAGAGTGGGGTGCCATGCCACAGCAGTGTGTGAACAGTCTGGGAATCAGCACAAGGAAGAGGTGATTACAGCCTACGGTGTATATTATTTACAGTGCTTAAAACATGCTGTGCACGTGAATCTTGGCAACTCTACTTTTTTGACTCACCTTTTTGAAGCGTGACTATGTGGTGTGTAGTATGCCCCCCCATGTGTGTGCTTATGTTGACGCAGTGAAGAGAGACACCATCAGTGTTGCCACCAGCCAACAAGGACTGGAGTGAGCCCTACGCACAAAGCACCTGCACCAACAGGTCCCACACAAAAAATAGTGTTAATTTTACTCTATGGTCAGTGTAACATTTTGAGAATTAATTGTACTCAATATTGTGTAAATATTTAGAGCTCTAGGTTGAAATGACACTGGCCACCTGCACAATTTTACACTGACTTTTGACTTCACTGTTAGGGTAATTTGACTGTCAGTGTTATAAGTACTCTATCTGGACTTATACAAGTTCACTCTAAAATATTGACACCCCATTTTTCATTGTGTTGTGACCAGTTTCTACCGGTGCCCTGGTAAGGAAGAGCAGATGCCGAACGCAGCCCTGACATCAGCATGGAGCCCAAAATGCCACCCTCCTACACCCGCCATTCCAGTCCTGCCCTGGGAAGACCATCCATACCCATCTCCACTAGCCACACTGGCCTGGTCCCAGTGATGCAGCCCATCCTCCCCCAGCGCCAGGTGTTCCCAGCTTTGCCCCAGTGGAGCCCGTTACCAACAGCCTTTGTAGTCTCTCCTCAGTGGAGACCCGTCTTCCCTCATCCATACCAGCTGCTCCAGCCCTGCTCACACAGACTGGCCGCCCCAACCCCCTTGATCCTAATCACCTCAAGAAATGTTTTAACTAAAACCTCTATTTCTGTACACATGCTGATTGAAGAGTGGGATGCCATGCCACAGCAGTGTGTGAACAGTCTGGGAATCAGCATGAGGAAGAGGTGTCACAATTCTGTGGCTATGTTTTGTTCAGTCCCATCTAACTGAGCAACACAATTGAGCTTATGGAGGTGGCAATGGTGCCATACAGGAAGCCTTGACAGCACCTCATCCACATCCTCATGCACCTTCAATACATCCCCACCAGATGTGTCCCCCTCCTTACCTTCAAATCACTCACTGCCCACTACCTTGCAGATCTCTATCCACACAGCACCCTGAGGGCCCTGTGGGTCGTTGACTAAGGAGTCTCAGGACCTTTGGTGATTGACCGTTCTGTGCAACTGGCCCCATTTTATGAAACCAACAAGAAGCATTGATCACTTTTTGTGGTGAATCATACTGTATATATATGTGAAATCATCTCACAATGAGATTATTCAATATATTTACATTTTCATAACTAGCAAATTTTGATGTCATAATAGTTGTATTAAATAAACATGTACACGTGTTTGGAAAATGTCTAGTCACAACTGGATTTCAAAAATCCAAAGTTATACATAATTTACTTTTAACGTTATAATGTGATCATGCATAGAGTTTTGTGTTGTACTTCTAATTTTGTTCTCTTAACTTTTTTTTGTTTGTTTGCATGTGTGTGTGTTTTCTTTTGTTAGCGATTGCAACCAAATTTCATGGAATTACCCAACGAGTGGTATAAACAGGCTGATAAATCTGATAAATATATACATTTACAACATATCTGATTCCACAAAAAAAGTCACATGAATATCACTAATTTAAAAACAAAATGTGCACATCACACAAAGTTATACTTCTGTACTAATGTATTATCTTGATGATTACATATTTTTATTCTGAGAAATTTCACATTATGTCTCCACCTATTGTGTTCTTCACTGATTCATATTCTGATGCAAACTTATAAATAGCACTTTCAGTGAATTAATAGACATAGAATTGTATTAAGGCGGCACGGTGGTGTAGTGGTTAGCGCTGTCGCCTCACAGCAAGAAGGTCCGGGTTCGAGCCCCGTGGCCGGCGAGGGCCTTTCTGTGTGGAGTTTGCATGTTCTCCCCGTGTCCGCGTGGGTTTCCTCCGGGTGCTCCGGTTTCCCCCACAGTCCAAAGACATGCAGGTTAGGTTAACTGGTGACTCTAAATTGACCGTAGGTGTGAATGTGAGTGTGAATGGTTGTCTGTGTCTATGTGTCAGCCCTGTGATGACCTGGCGACTTGTCCAGGGTGTACCCCGCCTTTCGCCCGTAGTCAGCTGGGATAGGCTCCAGCTTGCCTGCGACCCTGTAGAACAGGATAAAGTGGCTACAGATAATGAGATGAGATGAGAATTGTATTAATTTTGTTCAATTTCTTTTAACACACTGTAACATTACCGTTCATCATGATCATGTAAGATGTGATTTCACAAATAAACACTAAGACACATTGCATGTTTAATGTGTGCATGCAGAGCACAATCAGTATGATATGGTATAAGGAAATTTTTTTTTTTACATGGCAAAGGAGACAGCTTTGCTTCTCAATGGACAACATAAAGATGAAATGGAGTCAATAACTTAACTTTGGATGAGAAACATCAAAGTGTTACATTGCCTCTGTTTCAGTGATTTCTTGAGAATTATTGGTATTTGCAAGCACCTTGAGGCAAAAGACCACCACATGTGTTATGCATATCCAGAATGATGTTATAACATTTGATGTTACCACATTTGGTTTCAATTAATCAAAGCATTGATATAGTTATATGTCTTGTTTGCTGATTTTGTATTCATTAATGCATGTTTAGACATGTCTTTACTTAAATAAATAAACACTGATACAAAGTGAAGAATGAAATGATGTGATTTATTATCTTACTATAGTCAGAATTATAAAGTAGTACAACAATTCAAGGTTCACTAGCTCTTAAGGTTGTGTTGTAATCTTTACTGAAATAGGCACCAACACAACTGAATAGTGCATATCTACCATTTTATCTTTTGTATGCACTACATTGGCAGACAGTTCATTAAGTAGTGAAATTTATTGTTCTGTTCTCTGTAAATAAACAAACAAGACAATATTGATTCTTCATGAATGACTCAAAGACAGCATGACTCCATAATGGGGAAGCAGGCAGGGGGGACAAAGTGATCAGTTGTCCCAGGCCCAGGGAAAGAGGGGGCCCAGAATTTGAGATGACTTTGTCTCAGGTCCGGCCAAAGCTGTCAGCCCCTGCTCCATAATTTTGGTTGAGAGACATGAACCCTATAGTTTTTACAAAAAGAAATGTACCTCCAACTTTGATTTGTAAGCATTGTTGCTACTTGCAGTGCCTCCTATGGGCCAAATCTCACCAATGTTGATGTGCATCCCTTGGAGGGGGTGCTGATCATGTGTACCAGGTTTGATTTCAATCCGTTTAAGGGCTGCCAAGATATGAGCTCACTTCCTGTTTCATGACTTTTCAGACGCGTTTGATTGGCTGTTATGCCCAACCGATAGGAGATGTAAAACAATCCCTTTAGGTTTTACATGCAGCTTTGTCCACAGATCATGTGTACCACTTTTTGTGACAATCTGAATAAATTTGTAGAAGAAGAAGAAGAAGCATTTTATTGATTTTCACAAAATCCAAAATGGTGGACATTCTATTCCGGCGGACATGACGTAGTAGGATGCGCTGGAATCGTCTTGGTCCAAGGATTCTAGGGATATCAAGTTGTTGACAATCGGGCGCACGGTTCAAAAATTACAAGCAGAAGGCCAGCAGAATGCATTTGGGCCAGGCAATGCCCTTGTGCAGCTTAGTCCAAAGTTGCTATGTACCAAGTTTGGGAGAAATTGGTCAAAAATTGAGGGAGGAGAAGCATTTTAATTGATGTTCACAAATTTCAAAATGGCGGAAAATCCTCAAGGCAGAATATGACTTCATAGGGTGCGATGGATTCGGCATGACCCAAGATTCCAGAGATATTGGAATATAATTGGAATTCCAATATTCCAGAGATAGTGGAATTTTGTTTCTACCCAAAACGCATCATGAGATATGAGCCAAAAGTCATTTTTCCTAGTTATAGCGCCCCCTAGCGGCCAATTTGTTCCAATTTTATTGTCGGCATTTCGGGAGGAGTGGGGCATAATGCCACCAAGTTTCGTTAAGATCCGCCAAAGGGCGGCCGAGATATGAGCACACTTCCTGTTTCACGTATGTGCAGCCAAATTTGATTGACTGCCACGGCCAAACGCTTATGAAATTCTAAAAACCGGGTAAGGTTCTTCTGAAGCTTAGTCCAATGTTGCCAGGTAACAAGTTTGGGAGAAATTGGTCAAAAATTGAGGGAGGAGAAGCATTTTAATTGATTTTCACAAAATTTAAAATGGAGGAAAATCTACCAAGTGGAATATGACGTCAAAGGGTGCGTTGGATTCGTTTATACCGAAGGATTCTAGCGATACTAAGATTTGGACGATGAGATGCACGGTTCAAAAGTAACAAGCAGAAATGTACCTGCGACTTTGACCTGTTGGTGGCGCTAGAGAGTTTGAGGTGGTGAGTTGAAATTTGGTGACAAGAACCTGGAGGCAGCCTAGAATCAGTGTGCCAAATTTCACAACCTCTCGTCAGACAGTTCAATGGGTTGCTATAGAATTTCATTGATATTAACAAAATTCAAAATGGCGGAAAATCCTCAAGGCAGAATATGATGTCATAGGGTCCGATGGATTCGTCTTGACCCAAGGATTCCAGAGATAGTGGAATTTTGTTTCTACCCAAAACGCATAATGAGAAATGAGCCAAAAGTCATCTTTCCTAGTTATAGCGCCCCCTAGCAGCCAATTTGTTCCACTTTTTTTGTGGGCCTTTTTGGAGCAGTGGGGCATAATGCCACCAAGTTTCATTAAGATAGGCCAAAGGGCGGCTGAGATATGAGCACACTTCCTGTTTCGCGTCTGCGCAGCCAAATTTGATTGGCTGCCACGGCCAAACGCTTATGAAATTCTAAAAACCGGGTAAGTTTCTTGTGCAGCTTAGTCCACAGTTGTCATGTACCAAGTTTGGGAGAAATTGGTCCAAAATTGAGGGAGGAGAAGCATTTTAATTGATTTTCACATAATTCAAAATGGTGGGAAAACTATCCAGGCGGAAAATGACATCATGGGGTGCGTTGGATTCGTCTTGGCCCAAGGATTCCAGGGATACCAAGTTTTTGAAAATCGGACCAACGGTTCAAAAGTTACAAGCAGAAATGTACCTGCAACTTTGACCTGTTGGTGGCGCTAGAGAGTTTGAGGTGGTGAGTTGAAATTTGGTGACAAGAACCTTGAGGCAGCCTAGAATCAGTGTGCCCAATTTGAAAACCTCTAGTCAGACGGTTCTATGGGTTGCCATAGAATTTCATTGATTTTAACAAAATTCAAAATGGCGGAAAATCCTCAAGGCAGAATATGACGTCATAGGGTGCGATGGATTCGTCTTGACCCAAGGATTCCAGAGGCAGTGGAATTTTGTTTCTAGCCCAAACGCATCATGAGATATGAGCCAAAAGTCATTTTTCCTAGTTATAGCGCCCCCTAGCAGCCAATTTGTTCCAATTTTTTTGTGGGCCATTTTGGAGGGGTGGGGCATAAAGCCATCAAGTTTCGTTAAGATACGCCATAGGGCGGCAGAGATATGAGCACACTTCCTGTTTGGCGTCTGCGCAGCCAAATTTGATTGGCTGCCACGGCCAAACGCTTATGAAATTCTAAAAACCGGGTAAGTTTCTTGTGAAGCTTAGTCCACAGTTGTCATGTACCAAGTTTGGGAGAAATTGGTCCAAAATTGAGGGAGGAGAAGCATTTTAATTGATTTTCACAAAATTCAAAATGGCGGGAAAACTATATGGGCGGAAAATGACGTCATGGGGTGCTTTGGATTCGTCTTGACCCAAGGATTCCAGGGATACCAAGTTTTTGAAAATCGGATCAACGGTTCAAAAGTTACAAGCAGAAATGTACCTGCAACTTTGACCTGCTGGTGGCGCTAGAGGGTTGGGGGTGGGGACCTAAAAATTGTTGTGGGGAATGCTGAGACTGTCTAGAATGTGTGTGCCAAATTTGAGCATTTTCCTATGTGTCGTTCTATGGGCTGCCATTGACATCCCATAGGAGAAGAAAGTTGAATAATAAATATAGCTGCAAGCAGCAATGCGGGGCCAAGCAGTGTGACCCAGCCTAAGTTGCCATGGCAACAGAAAGAACTGACCAGGCAGACGGTCATAGGCACGCACAGGAAGTGTTTACAAGCAGAAATGTACCTCCAACCAGATGGTTAGAGGCATGCACGGCTTCACCGTCAAATTCGATTGACTGTGATGGCTGAATTTACTTCAAGTGTACTAGGTGTGTGTGTGTGTGTGTGTGTGTGTGTGTGTGTGTGTGTGTGTGCGCTAAAAGACTGCTGAGATATGAGCTCAATTATATATGAGCCAAAACACATTTTGGAAAGTTATAGCGCCCCCTAATGGCCAAAGTGCACCAAATGTGGTATGGGCACTTATGGAGGGGTGGGGCATAATCCCACCAAGTTTGGTTAAGAAAGATCAAAGGGCTGCCGAGAAATCAGCACACGTCCTGTTTCGCGTCTGCACATCCAAGTTTGATTGGCAGCCACGGCCAAACGCTTATGAAATTCGAAAAACCGGGTAAGTTTTTTGTGCAGCTTAGTGCAACGTTGCCATCTACCAAGTTTGGAAGGAATTGGTCAAAAATTGAGGGAGGAGAAGCATTTTAATTGATTTTCACATAATTCAAAATGGCGGAAAATATACAAGGCGGAATATGACGGCATAGGATGCGTTGGATTCGTTTTGACCCAAGGATTCCAGCGATACACAGATTTTGACGATCAGACATACGGTTCAAAAGTAACAAGCAGAAATGTACATGCAACTTTGGCCTGTTGTTGGCGCTAGAGAGTTTGAGGTGGTGAGTTGAAATTTGCTGACAAGAACCTTGAGCCAGCCTAGAATCAGTGTGCCAAATTTGAAAACCTGTCGTCAGACGGTTCTATGGGTTTCCATAGAATTTCATTGATTTTAACAAAATTCAAAATGGCGGAAAATCCTCAAGGCAGAATATGACGTCATAGGGTCCAATAGATTCGTCTTGACCCAAGGATTCCATAGGCAGTGGAATTTTGTTTCTAGCCAAAACGCATCATGAGATATGAGCCAAAAGTCTTTTTTCCTAGTTATAGCGCCCCCTAGCAGCCAATTTGTTCCAAATTCTTTGGGGTCCTTCATGGAGGGGTGGGGCATAATCCCACCAAGTTTCGTTAAGATACGCCCAAGGGCGGCCGAAATATGAGCACACTTCCTGTTTGGCGGCTGCGCCTCCAATTTTGATTGGCTGCCACGGCCAAACGCTTATGAAATTCTAAAAACCGGGTAAGTTTCTTGTGGAGCTTAGTCCAAAGTTGCCATCTACCAAGTTTGGGAGAAATTGGTCCAAAATTGAGGGAGGAGAAGCATTTTAATTGATTTTCACAAAATTCAAAATGGCGGGAAAACTATATGGGCGGAAAATGACGTCATGGGGTGCTTTGGATTCGTCTTGACCCAAGGATTCCAGGGATACCAAGTTTTTGAAAATCGGACTAACGGTTCAAAAGTTACAAGCAGAAATGTACCTGCAACTTTGACCTGCTGGTGGCGCTAGAGGGTTGGGGCTGGGGACCTAAAAATTGTTGTGGGGAATGCTGAGACTGTCTAGAATGTGTGTGCCAAATTTGAGCATTTTCCTATGTGTGGTTCTATGGGCTGCCATTGACATCCCATAGGAGAAGAAAGTTGAATAATAATAATAATAATAATAATAATAATAAATATAGCTGCAAGCAGCAATGAGGGGGCCAAGCAGCCAATGAGCCTAGTCGTCAGGCTTGCAGAATGCATTTGGGCCAGAGAGATGGTCACGAGAACCCACAAGAAGTTTCATGTCGATATACCATCGTTTGACTGAGATACAAGGTCATTTGCTGTTCAGTGGCTTGAGCCATGGATTCCAGAGATAGTTGAATTTTCTTTCTAGCCAAAACGCATCATGAGATATGAGCCAAAAGACATTTTTCCTAGTTATAGCGCCCCCTAGCGTCCAATTTGGTCCAAATTTTTTGTGGCCCTTTGGGAAGGGGTTTCGCATAAGGCCACCAAGTTTCGTCAAGATTGGCCAAAGGGCCACCGAGATATGAGTGCACTTCCTGTTTTGCGTCTGCACAGCCAAATTTGATTGGCTGCCACGGCCAAACGCTTGTGAAATTCAAATCACCGGGTATAACTTTTGTGCAGGTTAGTCCAGTTATGCTATCTTCCAAGTTTGGGAGAAATTGGTAAAAAATTGAGGGAGTTGAAACATTTTAATTGATTTTCACAAAATTCAAAATGGCGGGAAAACTATATGGCGGAAAATGACGTCATGGGGTGCGTTGGATTCGTCTTGGCCCAAGGATTACAGGAATAACAAGTTTTTGAAAATCGGACCAACGGTTCAAAAGTTACAAGCAGAAATGTACCTGCGAGTTTGACCTGTTGGTGGCGCTAGAGGGTTTGAGGTAGAGGCCTGGAATTTGCTGAGAGGAATGTTGAGAGTGTCGGGAATCAGTGTGCCAAATTTCACAACTTTTTACCAGACGGTTCTATGGGCTGCCATAGACTTGCAGAGGCGGAAGTGGACTGAATAATAATAATAATAATAATAATAATAATAATAATAATAATAATAAGAAACAATAGAATCACTATGGGTGCCTTCGCAGCTTCGCTGCTTGGCCCCAAATATAGCTGCAAGCAGCAATGCGGGGCCAAGCAGTGTGACCCAGCCTAAGTTGCCATGGCAACAGAAAGAACTGACCAGGCAGACGGTTAGTCTAAAGTTACTATGTACCAAGTTTGGGAGAAATTGGTCAAAAATTGAGGGAGGAGAAGGATTTTAATAGATTTTCACAAATTTCAAAATGGTGGAAAATATATCTGGTGGAATATGACGCCATAGGGGGTGTTGGATTCGTTTTGAGGGACGGATTCCAGAGGCACTGGAATTTTGTTTCTACCCAAAACGCATCATGAGATATGAGCCAAAAATCATTTTTCCTATTTATAGCGCCCCCTAGCGGCCTATTTGGTCCAAATGTTTTGTGCTCCTTTGGGGTGGCATGTCGCATAAAGCCACCAAGTTTCGTTCAGATACGCCAAAGGATGGCCGAGATATGAGCACACTTCCTGTTTGGCGTCTGCCCAGCCAAATTTGATTGGCTGCCACGGCCAAAGGCTTATGAAATTCTAAAAACCGGGTAAGTTTCTTGTGCAGCTTAGTCCATCCTTCCCATGTACCAAGTTTGGGAAAAATTGGTCAAAAATTCAGGGAGGAGAAGCATTTTAATTGATTTTCACAAAATTCAAAATGGCGGAAAATCTACCAGGTGGAATATGACGAGACAGGGAGCGTTGGATTCGGGCTGAAGGAAGGATTCCAGCGATACTAAGCTTTTGAAGATCAGGCCTATGGTTCAAAAGTTACAAGCAGAAATGTACCTGCGACTTTGACCCGTTGGTGGCGCTAGAGAGTTTGATGTGGTGAGTTGAAATTTGGTGACAAGAACCTTGAGACAGCCTAGAATCAGTGTGCCAAATTTGAATACCTCTCGTCTGACGGTTCTATGGGTTGCCATAGAATTTCATTGATTTTAACAAAATTCAAAATGGCGGAAAATCCTCAAGGCAGAATATGACGTCATAGGTGGCGATGGATTCGTCTTGACCCAAGGATTCCACAGATAGTGGAATTTTGTTTCTAGCCCAAACGCATCATGAGATATGAGCCAAAAGACATTTTTCCTAGTTATAGCGCCCCCTAGCAGCCAATTTGTTCCAAATTTTTTGGCGTCCTTCATGGAGGGGTGGGGCATAATCCCACCAAGTTTAGTTAAGATAAGCCAAAGGGCGGCCGAAATATGAGCACACTTCCTGTTTGGCGTCTGCGCCGCCAATTTTGATTGGCTGCCATGGCCAAACGCTTATGAAATTCTAAAAACCGGTAAGTTTCTTGTGCAGCTTAGTCCAACGTTGCCATTTACCAAGTTTCGGACAAATTGGTCTAAAATTGAGGGAGGAGAAGCATTTTAATTGATTTTCACAAAATTCAAAATGGCGGGAAAACTATATGGGCGGAAAATGACGTCATGGGGTGCTTTGGATTCGTCTTGACCCAAGGATTCCAGGGATACCAAGTTTTTGAAAATCGGACATCCGGTTCAAAAGTTACAAGCAGAAATGTACCTGCAACTTTGACCTGCTGGTGGCGCTAGAGGGTTGGGGGTGGGGACCTAAAAATTGTTGTGGGGAATGCTGAGACTGTCTAAAATGTGTGTGCCAAATTTGAGCATTTTCCTATGTGTGGCTCTATGGACTGCCATTGACTTCCCATAGGAGAAGAAAGTTGAATAATAAATATAGCTGCAAGCAGCAATGCGGGGCCAAGCAGTGTGACCCAGCCTAAGTTGCCATGGCAACAGAAAGAACTGACCAGGCAGACGGTCATAGGCACGCACAGGAAGTGTTTACAAGCAGAAATGTACCTCCAACCAGATGGTTAGAGGCATGCA
>NC_083569.1:90082511-90090011 GCF_027579695.1 Neoarius graeffei
GAGAAATTGTTCAAAAATTGAGGGAGGAGAAGCGTTTTAAGTGATTTTCACAAAATTCAAAATGGCGGGAAAACTATATGGGCGGAAAATGACGTCATGGGGTCCGTTGGATTCGTCTTGACCCAAGGACTCCAGGGATACCAAGTTTTTGAAAATCGGACCAACGGTTCAAAAGTTACAAGCAGAAATGTACCTGCAAATTTGACCTGTTGGTGGCGCTAAAGTGTTTGAGGTAGAGGCCTGAAATTCGCTGAGATTAATGTTGACACTGTCTAGAATCAGTGTGCAAAATTTCCCAACTTTTTACCAGACGGTTCTATGGGCTGCCATAGACTTGCAGAGGCGGAAGAACGTTGAATAATAATAATAATAATAATAAATATAGCTGCAAGCAGCAATGTGGGGGCCAAGCAGCATATGAGACGAGATGTCAGGCCAGTAGAAGGCATTTGCGCCATGTAATGCCCTTGTGCAGCCTAGTGCAAAGTTGCTATGTACCAAGTTTGGGAGAAATTGGTCAAAAATTGAGGTAGGAGAAGCATTTTAATTGATTTTCACGAAATTCAAAATGGCGGAAAATCCTCAAGTCTGAATATGACGTCATAGGTTGTGATGGATTCGGCTTGACCCAAGGATTCCAGTGATAGTGGAATTTTGTTTCTAGCCAAAACGAGTCATGAGATATGAGCCTAAAGACATTTTTCCTAGTTATAGCGCCCCCTAGCAGCCAATTTGTTCCAAATTTTTTGGGGCCCTTTCGGGAGGGGTGCTGCATAATGCCACCAAGTTTTGTTAAGATACGCCAAAGGGTGGCCGAGATATGAGCACACTTCCTGTTTGGCGTCTGCGCAGCCAACTTTGATTGGCTGCCACGGCCAAACGCTTATGAAATTCTAAAAACCGGGTATGTTTCTTATGCAGCTTAGTCCAAAGTTGCGATTTACCAAGTTTGGGAGAAATTATTCAAAAATTGAGGGAGGAGAAGCGTTTTAAGTGATTTAAACAAAATTCAAAATGGCGGGAAAACTATATGGGCGGAAAATGACGTCATGGGGTCCGTTGGATTCGTCTTGACCCAAGGACTCCAGAGATACCAAGTGTTTGAAAATCGGACCAACGGTTCAAAAGTTACAAGCAGAAATGTACCTGCAACTTGGACCTGTTGGTGGCGCTAAAGTGTTTGAGGTAGAGGCCTGAAATTTGCTGAGAGTAATGTTGACACTGTCTAGAATCAGTGTGCAAAATTTCCCAACTTTTTACCAGACGGTTCTATGGGCTGCCATAGACTTGCAGAGGCGGAAGAACGTTGAATAATAATAATAAGAAACAGTAGAATCCCTATGGGTGCCTTCGCAGCTTTGCTGCTTGGCCCCCAAATATAGCTGCAAGCAGCAATGTGGGAGCCAAGCAGTTTATGAGACGAGATGTCAGGCCAGTAGAAGGCATTTGCGCCATGTAATGCCCTTGTGCAGCCTAGTGCAAAGTTGCTATGTACCAAGTTTGGGAGAAATTGGTCAAAAATTGAGGTAGGAGAAGCATTTTAATTGATTTTCACGAAATTCAAAATGGCGGAAAATCCTCAAGTCTGAATATGACGTCATAGGTTGTGATGGATTCGGCTTGACCCAAGGATTCCAGCGATAGTGGAATTTTGTTTCTACCCAAAACGCATCATGAGATATGAGCAAAAGACATTTTTCCTTGTTATAGCGCCCCCTTGCCGCCAATGTGTTCCAAATTTGTTGGCGCCCTTTTTGGAGAGGTCTTGCATAATGCGACCAAGTTTCATTTAGATACGCCAAAGGGCGGCCGAGATATGAGCACACTTCGTGGTTCGCATATGCTCAGCCAAATTTGATTGGCTGCCACGGCCAAACCCTTATGAAATTCGAAAATCCGTGTAAGATTCTTGTGCAGCGTCGTTCACAGTTGATGTCTACCAAGTTTGGGAGAAATTGGTCAAAAACTGAGGGAGAAGAAGCATTTTAATTGATTTCCACATAATTCAAAATGGCGGAAAATCTACCAGGCGCAATATGACGCGACAGGGCGCGTTGGATTCGGTGTGATCCAACCATTTCAGAGATTCTAAGGTTTTGACGATCAGATGTGTGGTTCAAAAGTAACAGGCAGAAATGTACCTGCAACTTTGACCTGTTGGTGGCGCTAGAGAGTTTGAGGTGCTGAGTTGAAATTTGGTAACAAGACCCTTGAGGGAGCCAAGAATCAGTCTGCCAAATTTGAAAACCTCTAGTCATACGGTTCTATGGGGTGCCATCGAATTTCATTGATTTTAACAAAATTCAAAATGTCGGAAAATCCTCAAGTCAGAATATGACGTCATAGAGTCCAATGGATTCAGCTTGAGCCAAGGATTCCTGACATAGTGGAATTTTGTTTCTAGCCAAAACGCATCATGAGATATGAGCCAAAAGACATTTTTCCTAGTTATAGCGCCCCCTAGCAGCCAATTTGTTCCAAATTTTTTGCTGCCCTTTCGGGAGGGGTGGCGCATAATGCCACCAAGTTTTCTTAAGATACGCCAAAGGGTGGCCGAGAAATGAGCACACTTCCTGTTTTGCATCTGCCAGCCAATTTTGATTGGCTGCCACGACCAAACGCTTATGAAAGTCTGAAAACCGGGTATGTTTCTTATGCAGCTTCGTCCCCAGTTGCCATCTACCAAGTTTGGGAGAAATTGTTCAAAAATTGAGGGAGGAGAAGCATTTTAATTGATTTGCACATAATTCAAAATGGCAGAAAATCTCCTGGGTGGAATATGACGAGACAGGGCGCGTTGGATTCCCTTTGACCCAAGCATTCCAGGGATACTAAGATTTTGATGATGAGACGTATGGTTCAAAAGTAACAAGCAGAAATGTACCTGCAACTTTGACCTGTTGGTGGCGCTAGAGAGTTTGAGGTGCTGAGTTGAAATTTGGTGAGAAGATCCTTGAGGCAGCCTAGAATCAGTGTGCCAAGTTTAAAAGCCTCTAGTCAGACGGTTCTATGCGTTGCCATAGAATTTCATTGATTTTAACAAAATTCAACATGGCGGAAAATCCTCAAGTCAAAATATGACGTCATATGGTGCAATGGATTCGTCTTGACCCAAGGATTCCTGACATAGTGGAATTTTGTTTCTCGCCAAAGCGCATCATGAGATATGAGCCAAAAGACATTTTTCCTAGTTATAGCGCCCCCTAGCAGCCAATTTGTTCCAAATTTTTTGCTGCCCTTTGGGGAGGGGTGTTGCATAAAGCCACCAAGTTTTGTTAAGATACGCCAAAGGATGTCCGAGAAATGAGCACACTTCCTGTTTTGCATCTGCCTGCCAATTTTGATTGGCTGCCACGGCCAAACGCTTAGGAAATTCTAAAAACCGGGTATGTTTCTTATGCAGCTTCGTCCCCAGTTGCCATCTACCAAGTTTGGGAGCAATTGGTCAAAAATTGAGGGAGGAGAAGCATTTTAATTGATTTTCACATAATTCAAAATGGCGGAAAATCTCCTGGGTGGAATATGACGAGACAGGGTGCGTTGGATTCCTTTTGTCCCAAGCATTCCAGCACTACTAAGATTTTGATGATCAGACGTATGGTTCAAAAGTAAAAAGCAGAAATGTACCCGCGACTTTGACCTGTTGGTGGCGCTAGAGAGTTTGAGGTGCTGAGTTGAAATTTGGTGACAAGATCCTTGAGGCAGCCTACAATCAGTGTGCCAAGTTTAAAAACCTCTAATCAGACGGTTCTATGCGTTGCCATAGAATTTCATTGATTTTAACAAAATTCAAAATGGCGGAAAATCCTCAAGGCAAAAAGTGACGTCATAGGGTGCGATGGATTCGTTTTGAGCCACAGATTCCTGTCATCGTGGAATTTTGTTTCTAGCCAAAACGCATCATGAGATATGAGCCAAAAGACATTTTTGCTAGTTACAAGATACAAGATACAAGACAATTTGCTGTTCAGCGGCTTCACCATCAAATTTGATTGACTGTGATGGCTGAAATTACTTCAAGTGTACAAGGTGTGTGTGTGTGTGTGTGTGTGTACTAAAATACTACTGTGATATGAGCTCAATGACATATGAGCCAAAACATATTTTGTACAGTTATAGCGCCCCCTAATGGACAATGTGCACCAAATTTGGTAGGGGCCCTTGGGGATGGGTGTGGCATAATCACAACAAGAGTGGTTAAGAAACGTCAAAGGGCTGCTGAGATATGAGCTCACTTCCTGTTTGACATCTTCGCAGCTGCGTTTCATTGGCTGCCGTGGCCAAACAGTTTTAAAATTTCAAAACACTGAGGATAAATTTTGTGCGGCTTGGTCCAATGATGCTATCAACCTAGTCTGGGCAAATTTGGTCAAAAATTGAGGGAGGAGTACCAATTCAAATGATTTTAACAAAATTCAAAATCGCGGAAAATACTAAAGGCTGAATATAACGGCATAGGCTGCGATGGATTGGGCTCGAGCCAAGGATTCCAGCGATAGTGGAATTTTGTTTCTAGCCCAAACGCATCATGAGATATGAGCCAAAAGTCGTTTTTCCTAGTTATAGCGCCCCCTAGCGGCCAAGTTGGTCCAAGTTTTTTGTGGACCTTTCTGGTGGCGTCTGGCATAATGCCACCAAGTTTCGTTATGGTCTGCCAAAGGGTGGCCGATATGTGAGAACACATCCTCTTTCGCGTCTGCGCAGCCAAATTTGATTGGCTGACACTGCCAAACGCTTACGAATGTCTGAAAACCGGGTAGGGTTCTTGTGCAGCTTCGTCCACCGTTGCGAGGTACCAAGTTTGGGAGAAATTGGTCAAAAACTGAGGGAGGAGAAGCATTTTAATTGATTTTCACATAATTCAAAATGGTGGAAAATCTACTGGGTGGAATATGACGAGACAGGGCACGTTGGATTCGGTTTGGCCCACGCATTCCAGCGGTCGTAAGAGTCTGATGATCAGACGTATGGTTCAAAAGAAACAAGCAGAAATGTACCTGCGACTTTGACCTGTTGGTGGCGCTAGAGAGTTTGAGGTGCTGAGTTGAAATTTGGTGACATGATCCTTGAGGCAGCCTAGAATCAGTGTGCCAAGTTTAAAAACCTCTAGTCAGATGGTTCTATGCGTTGCCATCGACTTTCATTGATTTTAACAAAATTCAAAATGGCGGAAAATCCTCAAGTCAGAATATGACGTCATAGGGTGCGATGGATTCGTCTTGACCCATGGATTCCAGAGATCATGAAATTTTGTTTCTACCCAAAAGTCATCATGAGATATGAGCCAAAAGACATTTTTCCCAGTTATAGCGCCCCCTAGCAGCCAATTTGTTCCAAATTTTTTGCAGCCCTTTGGGGACGTGTCCTGCATAATGGCACCAACTTTCGTTAAGATACGCCAAAGGGTGGCTGAGAAATGAGCACACTTCCTGTTTTGCATCTGCCATCCAAATTTGATTGGCTGCCACGGCCAAACGCTTAGGAAATTCTAAAAAGCGGGTAAGTATTTTATGCAGCTTAGTCCCCAGGTGCCATCTACCAAGTTTGGGAGAAATTGGTCAAAAATTGAGGGAGGAGAAGCATTTTAATTGATTTTCACATAATTCAAAATGGCGGAAAATCTACTGGGTGTAACATGATGAAACAGGGTGCGTTGGATTCCTTTTGACCCAAGCATTCCAGCCACACTAAGAATTTGATGATCAGATGTATGGTTCAAAAGTAACAAGCAGAAATGTACCCGCGACTTTGACCTGTTGGTGGCGCTAGAGAGTTTGAGGTGCTGAGTTGAAATTTGGTGACAAGATCCTTGAGGCAGCCTACAATCAGTGTGCCAAGTTTAAAAACCTCTAATCAGACGGTTCTATGCGTTGCCATAGAATTTCATTGATTTTAACAAAATTCAAAATGGCGGAAAATCCTCAAGGCAAAAAGTGACGTCATAGGGTGCGATGGATTCGTTTTGAGCCACAGATTCCTGTCATCGTGGAATTTTGTTTCTAGCCAAAACGCATCATGAGATATGAGCCAAAAGACATTTTTGCTAGTTACAAGATACAAGATACAAGACAATTTGCTGTTCAGCGGCTTCACCATCAAATTTGATTGACTGTGATGGCTGAAATTACTTCAAGTGTACAAGGTGTGTGTGTGTGTGTGTGTGTGTACTAAAATACTACTGTGATATGAGCTCAATGACATATGAGCCAAAACATATTTTGTACAGTTATAGCGCCCCCTAATGGACAATGTGCACCAAATTTGGTAGGGGCCCTTGGGGATGGGTGTGGCATAATCACAACAAGAGTGGTTAAGAAACGTCAAAGGGCTGCTGAGATATGAGCTCACTTCCTGTTTGACATCTTCGCAGCTGCGTTTCATTGGCTGCCGTGGCCAAACAGTTTTAAAATTTCAAAACACTGAGGATAAATTTTGTGCGGCTTGGTCCAATGATGCTATCAACCTAGTCTGGGCAAATTTGGTCAAAAATTGAGGGAGGAGTACCAATTCAAATGATTTTAACAAAATTCAAAATCGCGGAAAATACTAAAGGCTGAATATAACGGCATAGGCTGCGATGGATTGGGCTCGAGCCAAGGATTCCAGCGATAGTGGAATTTTGTTTCTAGCCCAAACGCATCATGAGATATGAGCCAAAAGTCGTTTTTCCTAGTTATAGCGCCCCCTAGCGGCCAAGTTGGTCCAAGTTTTTTGTGGACCTTTCTGGTGGCGTCTGGCATAATGCCACCAAGTTTCGTTATGGTCTGCCAAAGGGTGGCCGATATGTGAGAACACATCCTCTTTCGCGTCTGCGCAGCCAAATTTGATTGGCTGACACTGCCAAACGCTTACGAATGTCTGAAAACCGGGTAGGGTTCTTGTGCAGCTTCGTCCACCGTTGCGAGGTACCAAGTTTGGGAGAAATTGGTCAAAAACTGAGGGAGGAGAAGCATTTTAATTGATTTTCACATAATTCAAAATGGTGGAAAATCTACTGGGTGGAATATGACGAGACAGGGCACGTTGGATTCGGTTTGGCCCACGCATTCCAGCGGTCGTAAGAGTCTGATGATCAGACGTATGGTTCAAAAGAAACAAGCAGAAATGTACCTGCGACTTTGACCTGTTGGTGGCGCTAGAGAGTTTGAGGTGCTGAGTTGAAATTTGGTGACATGATCCTTGAGGCAGCCTAGAATCAGTGTGCCAAGTTTAAAAACCTCTAGTCAGATGGTTCTATGCGTTGCCATCGACTTTCATTGATTTTAACAAAATTCAAAATGGCGGAAAATCCTCAAGTCAGAATATGACGTCATAGGGTGCGATGGATTCGTCTTGACCCATGGATTCCAGAGATCATGAAATTTTGTTTCTACCCAAAAGTCATCATGAGATATGAGCCAAAAGACATTTTTCCCAGTTATAGCGCCCCCTAGCAGCCAATTTGTTCCAAATTTTTTGCAGCCCTTTGGGGACGTGTCCTGCATAATGGCACCAACTTTC
>NC_083569.1:90095011-90100011 GCF_027579695.1 Neoarius graeffei
GTGACATGATCCTTGAGGCAGCCTAGAATCAGTGTGCCAAGTTTAAAAACCTCGAGTCAGATGGTTCTATGCGTTGCCATCGACTTTCATTGATTTTAACAAAATTCAAAATGGCGGAAAATCCTCAAGTCAGAATATGACGTCATAGGGTGCGATGGATTCGTCTTGACCCATGGATTCCAGAGATAATGAAATTTTGTTACTACCCAAAAGGCATCATGAGATATGAGCCAAAAGACATTTTTCCCAGTTATAGCGCCCCCTAGCTGCCAATTTGTTCCAAATTTTTTGCAGCCCTTTGGGGAGGCGTGCTGCATAATGCCACCAACTTTCGTTAAGATATGCCAAAGGGTGGCCGAGAAATGAGCACACTTCCTGTTTTGCATCTGCCATCCAAATTTGATTGGCTGCCACGGCCAAACGCTTAGGAAATTCTAAAAACCGGGTAAGTATTTTATGCAGCTTAGTCCCCAGGTGCCATCTACCAAGTTTGGGAGAAATTGTTCCAGAATTGAGGGAGGAGAAGCATTTTAATTGATTTTCACATAATTCAAAATGGCGGAAAATCTCCTGGGTGGAATATGACGAGACAGGGCGCGTTGGATTCCTTTTGAGCCAAGCATCCCAGCGATACTAAGAATTTGATGATGAGACGTATTGTTCAAAAGTAACAAGCAGAAATGTACCTGTGATTTTGACCTGTTGGTGGCGCTAGAGAGTTTGAGGTGTTGAGTTGAAATTTGGTGACATGATCCTTGAGGCAGCCTAGAATCAGTGTGCCAAGTTTAAAAACCTCTAGTCAGACGGTTCTATGCGTTGCCATAGAATTTCATTGATTTTAACAAAATTCAAAATGGCGGAAAATCCTCAAGGCAGAATATGACGTCATAGGGTGCGATGGATTCGTCTTGACGCATGGATTCCAGAGATAATGGAATTTTGTTTCTACCCAAAACGCATCATGAGATATGAGCCAAAAGACATTTTTCCCAGTTATAGCGCCCCCTAGCAGCCAATTTGTTCCAAATTTTTTGCTGCCCTTTGGGGATGCGTGGTGCATAATGCCACCAAGTTTCGTTAAGATACGCCAAAGGGTGGCCGAGAAATGAGCACACTTCCTGTTTTGCATCTGCCTTCCAATTTTGATTGGCTGCCACGGCCAAACGCTTAGGAAATTGTAAAAACCGGGTAAGTTTTGTATGCAGCTTAGTCCCCAGTTGCCATCTACCAAGTTTGGGAGAAATTCTTCAAAAATTGAGGGAGGAGAAGCATTTTAATTGATTTTCACATAATTCAAAATGGCGGAAAATCTCCTGGGTAGAATATGACGAGACAGGGCGCGTTGGATTCCTTTTGAGCCAAGCATCCCAGCGATACTAAGAATTTGATGATCAGACGTATTGTTCAAAAGTAACAAGCAGAAATGTACCTGTGATTTTGACCTGTTGGTGGCGCTAGAGAGTTTGAGGTGTTGAGTTGAAATTTGGTGACATGATCCTTGAGGCAGCCTAGAATCAGTGTGCCAAGTTTAAAAACCTCTAGTCAGATGGTTATATGTGTTGCCATAGAATTTCATTGATTTTAACAAAATTCAAAATGGCGGAAAATCCTCAAGGCAGAATATGACGTCATAGGATGCGATGGATTCGTCTTCAGCCACGAATTCCTGACATAGTGGAATTTTGTTTCTAGGCCAAACGCATCATGAGATATGAGCCAAAAGACATTTTTCCTAGTTATAGCGCCCCCTAGCAGCCAATTTGTTCCAACTTTTTTGTGGCCCTTTGAGAAGGGGTACCGCATAATCCCACCAAGGTTCGTCAAGATCGGCCAAAGGGCCGCCGAGAAATGAGCACACTTCCTGTTTCGCGTCTTCGCAGCCAAATTTGATTGGCTGCCACGGCCAAACGCTTGTGAAATTCAAATCACCGGGTATAACTTTTGTGCAGGTTGGTCCAATTATGCTATCTTCCAAGTTTGGGAGAAATTGGTAAAAAGATGAGGGAGTTGAAACATTTTAATTGATTTTCACAAAATTCAAAATGGCGGGAAAAATATATGGGCGGAAATGACATCATGGGGTGCGTTGGATTCGTCTTGGCCCAAGGATTCCAGGGATACTAAGTTTTTGAAAATCAGACCAACGGTTCAAAAGTTACAAGCAGAAATGTACCTGGGATTTTGACCTGTTGGTGGCGCTAACGGGTTTGAGGTAGAGGCCTGAAATTTGCTGAGAGGAATGTTGAGAGTGTCTAGAATCAGTGTGCCAAATTTCACAACTTTTTACCAGACGGTTCTATGGGCTGCCATAGACTTGCAGAGGCGGAAGTGGACTGAATAATAATAATAATAATAATAATAATAATAATAATAATAATAATAAGAAACAATAGAATCACTATGGGTGCCTTCGCAGCTTCGCTGCTTGGCCCCCAATAATAATAATAATAATAATAATAAGAAAACCGACAAACTCATTAGGGGCCTTCGCCAGCTTCGCTGCTTGGCCCCTAAATATAGCTGCAAGCAGCAATGTGGGGGCCAAGCACATATGAGCCTAGTCGGAAGGCCAGCAGAATGCACTTGGGCCAGGTAATGCCCTTGTGCAGCTTAGTCCAAAGTTGCTATCTACCAAGTTTGGGAGAAATTGGTGAAAAATTGAGGGAGGAGAAGCATTTTAATTGATTTTTACAAAATTCAAAATGGCGGAAAATCGTAAAGGCTAAATATGACGTCATAGGCTGCGATGGATTCGGCTTGAGCCAAGGATTCCAGAGATAGTGGAATTTTGTTTCTAGCCCAAACAGATCATGAGATATGAGCCAAAAGTAATTTTTCCTAGTTATAGCGCCCCCTAGCTGCCAAGTTGTTCCAAGTTTTTGGGGGACCTTTCTGGTGGCGTCTGGCAAAAGGCCACCAAGTTTCATTAAGATCTGCCAAAGGGCGGCCGAGAAGTGAGCACACATCCTCTTTTGCGTCTGAGGAGCCAAATTTGATTGGCTGCCACGGCCAAACGCTTATGAAATTCATGAATCCGTGTAAGATTCTTGTGCAGCTTCGTCCACAGTTACTATGTACCAAGCTTAGGAGAAATTGGTAAAAAACTGAGGGAGAAGAAGCATTTTAATAGATTTTCACATAATTCAAAATGGCGGAAAATCTACCAGGTGCAATATGACGAGACAGGGCGCGTTGGATTCGATGTCACCAAGGCATTCCAGAGATCCTAAGATTTTGACGATCAGACGTATGGTTCAAAAGTAACAACCAGAAATGTACCTGCGAATTTGACCTGTTGGTGGCGCTAGAGAGTTTGAGGTGGTGAGTTGAAACTTGGCGACAAGACCCTTGAGGGAGCGTAGAATCAGGCTGCCAAATTTGAAAACCTCTAGTCATATGGTTCTATGGGTTGCCATCGAATTTCATTGATTTTAACAAAATTCAAAATGGTGGAAAAACCTCAAGTCAGAATATGACGTAATAGGGTGCGATGGATTCGTCTTGACGCATGGATTCCAGAGATAATGGAATTTTGTTTCTACCCAAAACGCATCATGAGATATGAGCCAAAAGACATTTTTCCCAGTTATAGCGCCCCCTAGCAGCCAATTTGTTCCAAATTTTTTGCTGCCCTTTGGGGAGGCGTGGTGCATAATGCCACCAAGTTTCGTTAAGATACGCCAAAGGGTGGCCGAGAAATGAGCACACATCCTGTTTTGCATCTGCCTTCCAATTTTGATTGGCTGCCACGGCCAAACGCTTAGGAAATTCTAAAAACCGGGTAAGTTTTTTATACAGGTTAGTCCCCAGTTGGCATCTACATAGTTTGGGAGAAATTCTTCAAAAATTGAGGGAGGAGAAGCATTTTAATTGATTTTCACATAATTCAAAATGGCGGAAAATCTACTGGGTGGAATATGACGAGACAGGGCGCGTTGGATTCCTTTTGAGCCAAGCATCCCAGAGATACTAAGAATTTGATGATCAGACGTATTGTTCAAAAGTAACAAGCAGAAATGTACCTGTGATTTTGACCTGTTGGTGGCGCTAGAGAGTTTGAGGTGTTGAGTTGAAATTTGGTGACATGATCCTTGAGGCAGCCTAGAATCAGTGTGCCAAGTTTAAAAACCTCTAGTCAGACGGTTATATGCGTTGCCATAGAATTTCATTGATTTTAACAAAATTCAAAATGGCGGAAAATCCTCAAGGCAGAATATGACGTCATAGGTTGCGATGGATTCGTCTTGACCCATGGATTCCAGAGATAGTGGAATTTTGTTTCTATCCAAAACGCATCATGAGATATGAGCCCAAAGTCATTTTTCTTAGTTATAGCGCCCCCTAGCGGCCAATTTGTTCCAAATTTTGGGGGCCCTTTGTGAAGGGGTGTTGCATAATGCCACCAAGTTTCGTCAAGATAGACCAAAGGGCCGCCGAGATATGAGCACACTTCCTGTTTTGCATCTGCAAGCCAAATTTGATTGGCTGACACAGCCAAACGCTTAGGAAATTCTAATTACCGGGTAAGTTTCTTGTGCAGATTAGTCCCCAGATGCCATCTACCAAGTTTGGGAGAAATTGTTCAAAAATTGAGGGAGGAGAAACATTTTAATTGATTTTCACATAATTCAATATGGCGGAAAATCTACTGGGTGGAATATGACGAGACAGGGCGTGTTGGAGTCGGTGTGACACAAGCATTCCAGCGATACTAAGATTTTGATGATCAGACGTATGGTTCCAAAGTAACAAGCAGAAATGTACCTGCGACTTTGACCTGTTGGTGGCGCTAGAGAGTTTGAGGTGCTGAGGTGAAATTTGGTGAAATGATCCTTGAGCCAGCCTAGAATCGGTGTGCCAAGTTTAAAAAACTCTAGTCAGACGGTTCTATGCGTTGCCATAGAATTTCATTGATTTTAACAAAATTCAAAATCCCGGAAAATCCTCAAGGCAGAATATGACGTCATAGGTTGCGATGGATTCGTCTTGAGCCAGGAATT
>NC_083569.1:90105011-90122511 GCF_027579695.1 Neoarius graeffei
CCAAGTTGTTCCAACTTTTTTGGGGACCTGTCTGGTGGCGTCTGGCATAATGCCAGCAAGTTTCGTTACAATCTGCCAAAGGGCGGCCGAGATGTGAGTACACATCCTCTTTCACGTATGCTCAGCCAAATTTGATTGGCTGCCACGGCCAAACGCTTATGAAATTCGAAAATCCGTGTAAGATTCTTGTGCAGCTTCGTCCACAGTTGCTATCTACCAAGGTTGGCAGAAATTGGTCAAAAATTGAGGGAGGAGATGCATTTTAATTGATTTTTACAAAATTCAAAATGGCGGAAATCTGCCTGGTACAATATGACGAGACTGGGTGCGTTGGATTCGTTTTGACCCAAGCATGCCAGAGATACTAAGCTTTTGACGATCAGATGTATGCTTCAAAAATAACAACCAGAAATGTACCTGGGAATTTGACCTGTTGGTGGCGCTAGAGAGTTTGAGGTGGTGAGTTGAAATTTGGTGTCAAGACCCTTGAGTGAGCCTAGAATCAGTCTGCCAAATTTGAAAACCTCTAGTCATACGTTTCTATGGGTTGCCATCGAATTTCATTGATTTTAACAAAATTCAAAATGGCGGAAAATCCTCAAGTCAGAATAAGACGTCATAGGGTGCGATGGATTCGGCTTGACCCATGGATGCCAGAGATAGTGGAATTTTGTTTCTAGCCAAAACGCATCATGAGATATGAGCCAAAAGACATTTTTCCTAGTTATAGCGCCCCCTAGCAGCCAATTTGTTCCAAATTTTTTGCTGCCCTTTGGGGAGGGGTGGCGCATAATGCCACCAAGTTTTCTTAAGATACGCCAAAGGGTGGCCGAGAAATGAGCACACTTCCTGTTTTGCATCTGCCAGCCAATTTTGATTGGCTGCCACGGCCAAACGCTTATGAAAGTCTGAAAACCGGGTAGGTTTCTTATGCACCTTCGTCCCCAGTTGCCATCTACCAAGTTTGGGAGAAATTATTCAAAAATTGAGGGAGGAGAAGCATTTTAATTGATTTTCACATAATTCAAAATGGCGGAAAATCTACTGGGTGGAATATGACGAGACAGGGCACGTTGGATTCCTTTTGACCCAAGCATTCCAGCGATACTAAGATTTTGATGATGAGACGTACGGTTCAAAAGTAACAAGCAGAAATGTACCTGCAACTTTGACCTGTTGGTGGCGCTAGAGAGTTTGAGGTGCTGAGTTGAAATTTGGTGAGAAGATCCTTGAGGCAGCCTAGAATCAGTGTGCCAAGTTTAAAAACCTCTAGTCAGACGGTTCTATGCGTTGCCATAGAATTTCATTGATTTTAACAAAATTCAAAATGGCGGAAAATCCTCAAGTCAGAATATGACGTCATATGGTCCAATGGATTCGTCTTGCCCCAAGGATTCCTGAAATAGTGGAATTTTGTTTCTAGCCAAAGCGCATCATGAGATATGAGCCAAAAGACATTTTTCCTAGTTATAGCGCCCCCTAGCAGCCAATTTGTTCCAAATTTTTTGCTGCCCTTTGGGGAGGGGTGGCGCATAATGCCACCAAGTTTTCTTAAGATACGCCAAAGGGTGGCCGAGAAATGAGCACACTTCCTGTTTTGCATCTGCCAGCCAATTTTGATTGGCTGCCACGGCCAAACGCTTATGAAAGTCTGAAAACCGGGTAGGTTTCTTATGCAGCTTCGTCCCCAGTTGCCATCTACCAAGTTTGGGAGAAATTGTTCAAAAATTGAGGGAGGAGAAGCATTTTAATTAATTTTCACATAATTCAAAATGGCGGAAAATCTACTGGGTGGAATATGACGAGACAGGGCACGTTGGATTCCTTTTGACCCAAGCATTCCAGCGATACTAAGATTTTGATGATGAGACGTACGGTTCAAAAGTAACAAGCAGAAATGTACCTGCAACTTTGACCTGTTGGTGGCGCTAGAGAGTTTGAGGTGCTGAGTTGAAATTTGGTGAGAAGATCCTTGAGGCAGCCTAGAATCAGTGTGCCAAGTTTAAAAGCCTCTAGTCAGACGGTTCTATGCGTTGCCATAGAATTTCATTGATTTTAACAAAATTCAAAATGGCGGAAAATCCTCAAGTCAGAATATGACGTCATATGATGCAATGGATTCGTCTTGACCCAAGGATTCCTGGCATAGTGGAATTTTGTTTCTAGCCAAAGCGCATCATGAGATATGAGCCAAAAGACATTTTTCCTAGTTATAGCGCCCCCTAGCAGCCAATTTGTTCCAAATTTTTTGCTGCCCTTTGGGGAGGGGTGTTGCATAAAGCCACCAAGTTTTGTTAAGATACGCCAAAGGTTGTCCGAGAAATTAGCACACTTCCTGTTTTGCATCTGCCAGCCAATTTTGATTGGCTGCCACGGCCAAACGCTTAGGAAATTCTGAAAACCGGGTATGTTTCTTGTGCAGCTTCGTCCCCAGTTGCTATCTACCAAGTTTGGGAGAAATTGGTCAAAAATTGAGGGAGGAGAAGCATTTTAATTGATTTTCACATAATTCAAAATGGCGGAAAATCTCCTGGGTGGAATATGACGAGACAGGGTGCGTTGGATTCCTTTTGACGCAACCATTCCAGCAGTACTAAGATTTTGATGATCAGACGTATGGTTCAAAAGTAACGAGCAGAAATGTACCCGCGACTTTGACCTGTTGGTGGCGCTAGAGAGTTTGAGGTGCTGAGTTGAAATTTGGTGACAAGATCCTTGAGGCAGCCTAGAATCAGTGTGCCAAGTTTAAAAACCTCTAATCAGACGGTTCTATGCGTTGCCATAGAATTTCATTGATTTTAACAAAATTCAAAATGGCGGAAAATCCTCAAGGCAGAAAGTGACGTCATAGGGTGCGATGGATTCGTTTTGAGCCACAGATTCCTGCCATAGTGGAATTTTGTTTCTAGCCAAAACGCATCATGAGATATGAGCCAAAAGACATTTTTGCTAGTTATAGCGCCCCCTAGCAGCCAATTTGTTCCAAATTTGTTGTTGCCCTTTGGGGAGGGGTGTTGCATAACGCCACCAAGTTTCATTAAGATATGCCAAAGGGCCGCCGAGATATGAGCACACTTCCTGTTTTGCATCTTCGCAGCCAAATTTGATTGGCTGCCACGGCCAAACGCTTAAGAAATTCTAAAAACCGGGTACGTTTCCTGTGAAGCTTAGTCCAAAGTTGTGATTTACCAAGTTTGGGAGAAATTGTTCAAAAATTGAGGGAGGAGAAGCGTTTTAAGTGATTTTCACAAAATTCAAAATGGCGGGAAAACTATATGGGCGGAAAATGACGTCATGGGGTCCGTTGGATTCGTCTTGACCCAAGGACTCCAGGGATACCAAGTTTTTGAAAATCGGACCAACGGTTCAAAAGTTACAAGCAGAAATGTACCTGCAAATTTGACCTGTTGGTGGCGCTAAAGTGTTTGAGGTAGAGGCCTGAAATTCGCTGAGAGTAATGTTGACACTGTCTAGAATCAGTGTGCAAAATTTCCCAACTTTTTACCAGACGGTTCTATGGGCTGCCATAGACTTGCAGAGGCGGAAGAACGTTGAATAATAATAATAATAATAAATATAGCTGCAAGCAGCAATGCGGGGCCAAGCAGTGTGACCCAGCCTAAGTTGCCAAGGCAACAGAAAGAACTGACCAGGCAGACGGTCAGAGGCACGCACGGGAAGTGTTTACAAGCAGAAATGTACCTCCAACCAGATGGGTAGAGGCATGCACGGCTTCACCGTCAAAATCGATTGACTGTGATGGCTGAAATTACTTCAAGTGTACTAGGTGTGTGTCTGTGTGTGCTAAAAGACTGCTGAGATATGAGCTCAATGATATATGAGCCAAAATACATTTTGGAAAGTTATAGCGTCCCCTAATGGCCAATGTGCACCAAATGAGGTCTGGGATCTTTTGGAGGGGTGGGGCATAATCCCACCAAGTTTGGTTAAGAAAGGTCAAAGGGCTGCCGAGATATAAGCACACTTCCTGTTTCACATCTGCACGGCCAAATTTGATTGGCCGCCACAGCCAAACGCTTACGAAATTCGAAAAACCGGGTAAGTTTTATGTGCAGCTTAGTCCAACGTTGCCATGTACCAAGTTTGGAAGGAATTGGTCAAAAATTGAAGGAGGAGAAGCATTTTAATTGATTTTCACAAAATTCAAAATGGCGGAAAATATACCAGGCGGAATATGACGTCATAGGGTGCGTTGGATTCGTTTTGACCCACTAATCCCATGGATACTTAGATTTTGACGATCAGAAGTACGGATCAAAAGTAACAAGCAGAAATGTACCTGCAACTTTGACCTGTTGGTGGCGCTAGAGAGTTTGAGGTGGTGAGTTGAAATTTGCTGACAAGAACCCTGAGCCAGCCTAGAATCAGTGTGCCAAATTTGAAAACCTGTCGTCAGACGGTTCTATGGGTTTCCATAGAATTTCATTGATTTTAACAAAATTCAAAATGGCGGAAAATCCTCAAGGCAGAATATGACGTCATAGGGTGCGATAGATTCGTCTTGACCCAAGGATTCCATAGGCAGTGGAATTTTGTTTCTAGCCAAAACGCATCATGAGATATGAGCCAAAATACATTTTTCCTAGTTATAGCGCCCCCTAGCAGCCAATTTGTTCCAAATTCTTTGGGGTCCTTCATGGAGGGGTGGGGCATAAAGCCACCAAGTTTCGTTAAGATACGCCAAAGGGCGGCCGAAATATGAGCACACTTCCTGTTTGGAGTCTGCGCCTCCAATTTTGATTGGCTGCCACGGCCAAACGCTTATGAAATTCTAAAAACCGGGTAAGTTTCTTGTGGAGCTTAGTCCAAAGTTGCCATCTACCAAGTTTGGGAGAAATTGGTCCAAAATTGAGGGAGGAGAAGCATTTTAATTGATTTTCACAAAATTCAAAATGGCGGGAAAACTATATGGGCGGAAAATGACGTCATGGGGTGCTTTGGATTCGTCTTGACCCAAGGATTCCAGGGATACCAAGTTTTTGAAAATTGGACCAACGGTTCAAAAGATACAAGCAGAAATGTACCTGCAACTTTGACCTGCTGGTGGCGCTAGAGGGTTGGGGGTGGGGACCTAAAAATTGTTGTGGGGAATGCTGAGACTGTCTAGAATGTGTGTGCCAAATTTGAGCATTTTCCTATGTGTGGTTCTATGGGCTGCCTTTGACATCCCATAGGAGAAGAAAGTTGAATAATAATAATAATAATAATAATAATAATAAGAAAACCGACAAACTCATTAGGGGCCTTCGCCAGCTTCGCTGCTTGGCCCCTAAATATAGCTGCAAGCAGCAATGTGGGGGCCAAGCACATATGAGCCTAGTCGGAAGGCCAGCAGAATGCACTTGGGCCAGGTAATGCCCTTGTGCAGCTTAGTCCAAAGTTGCTATCTACCAAGTTTGGGAGAAATTGGTGAAAAATTGAGGGAGGAGAAGCATTTTAATTGATTTTTACAAAATTCAAAATGGCGGAAAATCGTAAAGGCTAAATATGACGTCATAGGCTGCGATGGATTCGGCTTGAGCCAAGGATTCCAGAGATAGTGGAATTTTGTTTCTAGCCCAAACAGATCATGAGATATGAGCCAAAAGTAATTTTTCCTAGTTATAGCGCCCCCTAGCTGCCAAGTTGTTCCAAGTTTTTGGGGGACCTTTCTGGTGGCGTCTGGCAAAAGGCCACCAAGTTTCATTAAGATCTGCCAAAGGGCGGCCGAGAAGTGAGCACACATCCTCTTTTGCGTCTGAGGAGCCAAATTTGATTGGCTGCCACGGCCAAACGCTTATGAAATTCATGAATCCGTGTAAGATTCTTGTGCAGCTTCGTCCACAGTTACTATGTACCAAGCTTAGGAGAAATTGGTAAAAAACTGAGGGAGAAGAAGCATTTTAATAGATTTTCACATAATTCAAAATGGCGGAAAATCTACCAGGTGCAATATGACGAGACAGGGCGCGTTGGATTCGATGTCACCAAGGCATTCCAGAGATCCTAAGATTTTGACGATCAGACGTATGGTTCAAAAGTAACAACCAGAAATGTACCTGCGAATTTGACCTGTTGGTGGCGCTAGAGAGTTTGAGGTGGTGAGTTGAAACTTGGCGACAAGACCCTTGAGGGAGCGTAGAATCAGGCTGCCAAATTTGAAAACCTCTAGTCATATGGTTCTATGGGTTGCCATCGAATTTCATTGATTTTAACAAAATTCAAAATGGTGGAAAAACCTCAAGTCAGAATATGACGTAATAGGGTGCGATGGATTCGTCTTGACGCATGGATTCCAGAGATAATGGAATTTTGTTTCTACCCAAAACGCATCATGAGATATGAGCCAAAAGACATTTTTCCCAGTTATAGCGCCCCCTAGCAGCCAATTTGTTCCAAATTTTTTGCTGCCCTTTGGGGAGGCGTGGTGCATAATGCCACCAAGTTTCGTTAAGATACGCCAAAGGGTGGCCGAGAAATGAGCACACATCCTGTTTTGCATCTGCCTTCCAATTTTGATTGGCTGCCACGGCCAAACGCTTAGGAAATTCTAAAAACCGGGTAAGTTTTTTATACAGGTTAGTCCCCAGTTGGCATCTACATAGTTTGGGAGAAATTCTTCAAAAATTGAGGGAGGAGAAGCATTTTAATTGATTTTCACATAATTCAAAATGGCGGAAAATCTACTGGGTGGAATATGACGAGACAGGGCGCGTTGGATTCCTTTTGAGCCAAGCATCCCAGAGATACTAAGAATTTGATGATCAGACGTATTGTTCAAAAGTAACAAGCAGAAATGTACCTGTGATTTTGACCTGTTGGTGGCGCTAGAGAGTTTGAGGTGTTGAGTTGAAATTTGGTGACATGATCCTTGAGGCAGCCTAGAATCAGTGTGCCAAGTTTAAAAACCTCTAGTCAGACGGTTATATGCGTTGCCATAGAATTTCATTGATTTTAACAAAATTCAAAATGGCGGAAAATCCTCAAGGCAGAATATGACGTCATAGGTTGCGATGGATTCGTCTTGACCCATGGATTCCAGAGATAGTGGAATTTTGTTTCTATCCAAAACGCATCATGAGATATGAGCCCAAAGTCATTTTTCTTAGTTATAGCGCCCCCTAGCGGCCAATTTGTTCCAAATTTTGGGGGCCCTTTGTGAAGGGGTGTTGCATAATGCCACCAAGTTTCGTCAAGATAGACCAAAGGGCCGCCGAGATATGAGCACACTTCCTGTTTTGCATCTGCAAGCCAAATTTGATTGGCTGACACAGCCAAACGCTTAGGAAATTCTAATTACCGGGTAAGTTTCTTGTGCAGATTAGTCCCCAGATGCCATCTACCAAGTTTGGGAGAAATTGTTCAAAAATTGAGGGAGGAGAAACATTTTAATTGATTTTCACATAATTCAATATGGCGGAAAATCTACTGGGTGGAATATGACGAGACAGGGCGTGTTGGAGTCGGTGTGACACAAGCATTCCAGCGATACTAAGATTTTGATGATCAGACGTATGGTTCCAAAGTAACAAGCAGAAATGTACCTGCGACTTTGACCTGTTGGTGGCGCTAGAGAGTTTGAGGTGCTGAGGTGAAATTTGGTGAAATGATCCTTGAGCCAGCCTAGAATCGGTGTGCCAAGTTTAAAAAACTCTAGTCAGACGGTTCTATGCGTTGCCATAGAATTTCATTGATTTTAACAAAATTCAAAATCCCGGAAAATCCTCAAGGCAGAATATGACGTCATAGGTTGCGATGGATTCGTCTTGAGCCAGGAATTCCTGACATAGTGGAATTTTGTTTCTAGGCCAAAAGCATCATGAGATATGAGCCAAAAGACATTTTTCCTAGTTATAGCGCCCCCTAGCGGCCAATTTGTTCCAAATTTTTTCTGGGCCTTTGTGAAGGCGTGTAGCATAATCAGACCAAGTTTCGTCAAGATACGCCAAAGGGCCTCCGAGATATGAGTGCACTTCCGGTTTTGCATCTGCGCTGCCAAATTTGATTGGCTGCCACGGCCAAACGCTTGTGAAATTCAAATCACCGGGTATAACTTTTGTGCAGGTTCGTCCAATTATGCTATCTTCCAAGTTTGGGAGAAATTGGTAAAAAATTGAGGGAGTTGAAACATTTTAATTGATTTTCACAAAATTCAAAATGGCGGGAAAATATATGGGCGCGACATGACGTCATGGGGTGCGTTGGATTCGGCTTGGCCCATGGATTCCAGGGATACCAAGTTTTTGAAAATCAGACCAACGGTTCAAAAGTTACAAGCAGAAATATACCTGCGACTTTGAGCTGTTGGTGGCGCTAGAGGGTTTGAGATAGAGGCCTGAAATTTGCTGAGAGGAATGTTGAGAGTGTCTAGAATCAGTGTGCCAAATTTCACAACTTTTTACCAGACGGTTCTATGGGCTGCCATAGACTTGCAGAGGCGGAAGTGGACTGAATAATAATAATAATAATAATAATAATAATAATAATAATAATAATAATAAGAAACAATAGAATCACTATGGGTGCCTTCGCAGCTTCGCTGCTTGGCCCCCAAATATAGCTGCAAGCAGCAATGCGGGGCCAAGCACTATGACCCAGCCTAAGTTGCCATGGCAACAGAAAGAACTGACCAGGCAGTTAGTCTAAAGTTACTATGTACCAAGTTTTGGAGAAATTGGTCAAAAATTGAAGGAGGCGAAGGATTTTAATAGATTTTCACATCTTTCAAAATGGTGGAAAATCTACCTGGTGGAATATGACGCCATAGGGCCTGTTGGATTCGTTTTGACGGAAGGATTCCAGAGATAGTGGAATTTTGTTTCTACCCCAAACGCATCATGAGATATGAGCCAAAAATCATTTTTCCTAGTTATAGCGCCTCCTAGCGGCCAATTTGGTCCAACTTTTTTGTGGTCCTTTGGGGAGGGGTGTGGCATAATGCCACAAAGTTTCGTTAAGATACGCCAAAGGGCGGCTGAGATATGAGCACACTTCCTGTTTCGCGTATGCGCAGCCAATTTTGATTGGCTGCCACGGCCAAATGCTTAGGAAATTCTAAAAACCGGGTAAGTTTCTTGTGCAGCATCGTCCACAGTTCCTATGAACCAAGTTTGGGAGAAATTGGTCAAAAATTGAGGGAGGAGAAGCATTTTAATTGATTTTCACATAATTCAAAATGGCGGAAAATCTACCAGGTGCAATATGACGAGACAGGGTCCGTTGGATTCGTTTTGACCCAACCATTCCAGTCATACTAAGATTTTGATGATCAGATGTATGCTTCAACAGTAACAACCAGAAATGTACCTGCGATTTTGACCTGTTGGTGGCGCTAGAGAGTTTGAGGTGGAGAGTTGAAATTTGGTGACAAGACCCTTGAGGGAGCCTAGAATCAGTCTGCCAAATTTGAAAACCTCCAGTCAGACGGTTCTATGGGTTGCCATAGAATTTCATTGATTTTAACAAAATTCAAAATGGTGGAAAATCCTCAAGGCAGAATATGACGTCATATGGTCCGATGGATTCGTCTTTCCCCATGGATTCCAGAGATAGTTGAATTTTGTTTCTACCCAAAACGCATCATGAGATATGAGCCAAAAGTCATTTTTCCTAGTTATAGCGCCCCCTAGCAGCCAATTTGTGCCAATTTTTTTGTGGCCCTTTTGGGAGGGGTGGGACATAATGCCACTAAGTTTCGTTAAGATATGCCAAAGGGCAGCCGAGATATGACCACACTTCCTGGTTCGCGTCTTAGCCCCCAAATTTGATTGGCTGCCACGGGCAAACGCTTATGAAATTCTAAAAACCGGGTAAGTTTCTTGTGAAGCTTAGTCCAAAGTTTCCATCTACCGAGTTTGGGAAAAATTGGTCAAAAATTGAGGGAGGAGAAGCATTTTAATTGATTTTCACAAAATTCAAAATGGCGGGAAAACTATATGGGCGGAAAATGACGTCATGGGGTGCTTTGGATTCGGCTTGACCCAAGGATTCCAGGGATACCAAGTTTTTGAAAATCGGACATACGGTTCAAAAGTTACAAGCAGAAATGTACCTGCAAATTTGACCTGCTGGTGGCGCTAGAGGGTTGGGGCTGGGGACCTAAAAATTGATGTGGGGCATGCTGAGACTGTCTAAAATGTGTGTGCCAAATTTGAGCATTTTCCTATGTGTGGCTCTATGGGCTGCCATTGACATCCCATAGGAGAAGAAAGTTGAATAATAAATATAGCTGCAAGCAGCAATGTGGGGGCCACGCAGCATATGGGCCGAGTCGTAAGGCCAGCAGAATGCACTTGGGCCAGGTAATGCCCTTGTGGAGCTTAGTCCAAAGTTGCTATCTACCAAGTTTGGGAGAAATTGGTGAAAAATTGAGGGAGGAGAAGCATTTTAATTGATTTTTACAAAATTCCAAATGGCGGAAAATCCTAAAGGGTGAATATGACGTGATAGTGTGCGATGGATTCGGCTTGAGCCAAGGATTCCAGAGCTAGTGGAATTTTGTTTCTAGCCAAAACGTATCATGAGATATGAGCCAAAATTCGTTTTTGCTAGTTATAGCGCCCCCTAGCGGCCAAGTTGGTCCAAGTTTTTTGGGGACCTTTCTGGTTGTGTCTAGCATAATGCCACCAAGTTTCGTTAAGATCTGCCAAAGTGCGGCCGAGATGTGAGCACACATCCTCTTTCGCGTCTGTGCAGCCAAATTTGATTGGCTGCCACGGCCAAACGCTTATGAAATTCGAAAATCCGTGTAAGATTCTTGTGCAGCTTCATCCACAGTTGCTATGGACCAAATTTGGGAGAAAATGGTCAAAAACTGAGGGAGGAGTAGCATTTTAATTGATTTTCACATAATTCAAAATGGCGGAAAATCTACCAGGTGCAATATGACGAAACAGGGCGCGTTGGATTCATTTTGACGGAAGCATTCCAGAAAGACTAAGATTTTGACGATCAGACGTATGTTCCAAAAGTAACAACCAGAAATGTACCTGCGAATTTGACCTGTTGGTGGCGCTAGAGAGTTTGAGGTGGTGAGTTGAAATTTGGTGACAAGACCCTTGAGGGAGCCTAGAATCAGTCTGAAAAATTTGAAAACCTCTAGTCATACGGTTCTATGGGTTGCCATCTAATTTCATTGATTTTAACAAATTTCAAAATGGCGGAAAATCCTCAAGGCAGAATATGACGGCATAGGGTGCGATGCATTCGGCTTGACCCATGGATTCCAGAGATAGTAGAATTTTGTTTCTACCCAAAACGCATCATGAGATATGAGCCAAAAGACATTTTTCCTAGTTATAGCGCCCCCTAGCAGCCAATTTGTTCCAAATTTTTTGCTGCCCTTTGGGGAGGGGTGCTGCATAAGGCCACCAAGTTTTGTTAAGATAGGCCAAAGGGTGGCCGAGAAATGAGCACACTTCCTGTTTTGCATCTGCAAGCCAAATTTGATTGGCTGCCACAGCCAAACGCTTAGGAAATTCTAATTACCGGGTAAGTTTCTTGTGCAGATTAGTCCCCAGTTGCCATCTACCAAGTTTGGGAGAAATTGTTCAAAAATTGAGGGAGGAGAAGCATTTTAATTGATTTTCACATAATTCAAAATGGCGGAAAATCTACTGGGTGTGATATGACGAGACAGGGTGCGTTGTAGTCGGTCTGACCCAAGCATTCCAGCGATACTAAGATTTTGATGATCAGACGTATGGTTCAAAAGTAACAAGCAGAAATGTACCTGCGAATTTGACCTGTTGGTGGCGCTAGAGACTTTGAGGTGCTGAGTTGAAATTTGGTGACAAGATCCTTGAGGCAGCCTAGAATCAGTGTGCCAAGTTTAAAAACCTCTAGTCAGATGGTTCTATGTGTTGCCATAGAATTTCATTGATTTTAACAAAATTCAAAATGGCGGAAAATCCTCAAGGCAGAATATGACATCATAGGATGCGATGGATTCGTCTTGACCCATGGATTCCAGATATAGTTGAATTTTCTTTCTAGCCAAAACGCATCATGAGATATGAGCCAAAAGACATTTTTCCTAGTTATAGCGCCCCCTAGCGTCCAATTTGGGCCAAATTTTTTGTGGCCCTTTGGGAAGGGGTTTCGCATAATGCCACCAAGTTTCGTCAAGAGAGGCCAAAGGGCCACCGAGATATGAGTGCACTTCCTGTTTTGCATCTGCGCAGCCAAATTTGATTGGCTGCCACGGCCAAACGCTTATGAAATTCAAATCACCGGGTATAACTTTTGTGCAGGTTGGTCCAATTATGCTATCTTCCAAGTTTGGGAGAAATTGGTAAAAAATTGAGGGAGTTGAAACATTTTAATTGATTTTCACAAAATTCAAAATGGCGGGAAAAGTATATGGGCGGTAAATGACGTCATGGGGTGCGTTGGATTCGTCTTGGCCCAAGGATTCCAGGGATACCAAGGTTTTGAAAATCAGACCAACGGTTCAAAAGTTACAAGCAGAAATGTACCTGCAACTTTGACCTGTTGGTGGCGCTAGAGGCTTTGAGATAGAGGCCTGAAATTTGCTGAGAGGAATGTTGAGAATGTCTAGAATCAGTGTGCCAAATTTCAAAACTTTTTACCAGACGGTTCTATGGGCTGCCATAGACTTGCAGAGGCGGAAGTGGACTGAATAATAATAATAATAATAAATATAGCTGCAAGCAGCAATGTGGGGGCCAAGCAGCATATGAGACGAGATGTCAGGCCAGTAGAAGGCATTTGCGCCATGTAATGCCCTTGTGCAGCCTAGTGCAAAGTTGCGATGTACCAAGTTTGGGAGAAATTGGTCAAAAATTGAGGTAGGAGAAGCATTTTAATTGATTTTCACGAAATTCAAAATGGCGGAAAATCCTCAAGTCTGAATATGACCTCATGGGTTGTGATGGATTCGGCTTGACCCAAGGATTCCAGCGATAGTGGAATTTTGTTTCTACCCAAAACGCATCATGAGATATGAGCAAAAAGACATTTTTCCTTGTTATAGCGCCCCCTTGCCGCCAATGTGTTCCAAATTTGTTGGGGCCCTTTTTGGAGAGGTCTTGCACAATGCCACCAAGTTTCATTTAGATACGCCAAAGGGCGGCCGAGATATGAGCACACTTCCTGGTTCGCATATGCTCAGCCAAATTTGATTGGTTGCCACGGCCAAACGTTTATGAAATTCAAAAATCCGTGTAAGATACTTGTGTAGGCTCCTCCAGAGTTGCTATATACCAAGTTTGGGAGAAATTGGTCAAAAACTGAGGGAGGAGAAGCATTTTAATTGATTTTCACATAATTCAAAATGCCGGAAAATCTACTGGGTAGAATATGACGAGACAGGGCGCGTTGGATTCCTTGTGACCCAAGCATTCTAGAGATACTAAGATTTTGATGATCAGACGAATGTTTCAAAAGTAACAAGCAGAAATGTCCCTGCGAATTTGACCTGTTGGTGGCGCTAGAGTTTTTGAGGTGCTGAGTTGAAATTTGGTGACAAGATCCTTGAGGCAGCCTAGAATCAGTATGCCAAGTTTAAAAACCTCTAGTCAGACGGTTCTATGCGTTGCCATTGAATTTCATTGATTTTAACAAAATTCAAAATGGCGGAAAATCCTCAAGGCAGAATATGACGTCATAGGGTGCGATGAGTTCATCTTGAGCCAAGGATTCCTGACATAGTGGAATTTTGTTTCTAGCCAAAACGCATCATGAGATATGAGCCTAAAGACATTTTTCCTAGTTATAGCGCCCCCTAGCAGCCAATTTGTTCCAATTTTTTTGCTGCCCTTTGGGGAGGGGTGCTGCATAAAGCCACCCAGTTTCGTTAAGATACGCCAAAGGGTGGCTGAGAAATGAGCAAACTTCCTGTTTTGCATATGCCAGCCAAATTTGATTGGCTGCCACGGCCAAACGCTTAAGAAATTCTAAAAACCGGGCATATTTCTTGTGCAGCTTAGGCCCCAGTTGCCATGTACCACGTTTGGGAGAAATTTTCCAAAAATTGAGGGAGGAGAAGCATTTTAATTGATTTTCACATAATTCAAAATGGCGGAAAATCTACTGGGTGGAATATGAGGAGACAGGGCCCATTGGATTCCTTTTGACCCAAGCATTCCAGCCACACTAAGAATTTGATGATCAGACGTATGGTTCAAAAGTAACAAGCAGAAATGTACCTGCAATTTTGACCTGTTGGTGGCGCTAGAGAGTTTGAGGTGCTGAGTTGAAATTTGGTGACAAGATCCTTGAGGCAGCCTAGAATCAGTGTGCCAAGTTTAAAAACCTCTAGTCAGACGGTTCTATGCATTGCCATAGAATTTCATTGATTTTAACAAAATTCAAAATGGTGGAAAATCCTCAAGGCAGAATATGACGTCATAGGGTGCGGTGGATTCGGCTTGAGCCAAGGATTCCTGACATAGTGGAATTTTGTTTCTAGGCAAAACGCATCATGAGATATGAGCCAAAAGACATTTTTCCTAGTTATAGCGCCCCCTAGCAGCCAATTTGCTCCAAATTTTTTGCTGCCCTTTGGGGAGGGGTGTTGCATAAAGCCACCAAGTTTCGTTAAGATACGCCAAAGGTTCGCCGAGAAATGAGCACACTTCCTGTCTTGCATCTGCCAGCCAAATTTGATTGGCTGCCACGGCCAAACGCTTAAGAAATTCTAAAAACCGGGTATGTTTCTTGTGCAGCTTAGTCCCCAGTTGCCATGTACCAAGTTTGGGAGAAATTCTTCAAAAATTGTGGGAGGAGAAGCATTTTAATTGATTTTCACATAATTCAAAATGGCGGAAAATCTCCTGGGTGGAATAGGACGAGACAGGGCCCCTGGATTCGTGGTGACCCAAGTATTCCAGCGATACTAAGATTTTGATGATCAGACGTATGGTTCAAAAGTAACAAGCAGAAGTGTACTTGCAACTTTGACCTGTTGGTGGCGCTAGAGAGTTTGAGGTGCTGAGTTGAAATTTGGTGACAAGATCCTTGAGGGAGCCTAGAATCAGTGTGCCAAGTTTAAAAACCTCTAGTCAGACGGTTCTATGCGTTGCCATAGAATTTCACTGATTTTAACAAAATTCAAAATGGTGGAAAATCCTCAAGGCAGAATATGACGTCATAGGGTGCGATGGATTCGTCTTGAGCCAAGGATTCCTGACATTGTGGAATTTTGTTTCTAGCCAAAACGAGTCATGAGATATGAGCCAAAAGACATTTTTCCTAGTTATAGCGCCCCCTAGCAGCCAATTTGTTCCAAATTTTTTGGGGCCCTTTCGGGAGGGGTGCTGCATAAAGGCACCAAGTTTCGTTAAGATACGCCAAAGGGTGGCCGAGAAATGAGCACACTTCCTGTTTCGCATCTTTGCAGCCAAGTTTGATTGGCTGCCACGGCCAAACGCTTGTGAAATTCAAATCACCGGGTATAACTTTTGTGCAGGTTGGTCCAATTATGCTATCTTCCAAGTTTGGGAGAAATTGGTAAAAAATTGAGGGAGTTGAAACATTTAAATTGATTTTCACAAAATTCAAAATGGCGGGAAAAATATATGGGCGGGAAATGACGTCATGGGGTGCTTTGGATTCGTCTTGGCCCAAGGATTCCAGGGATACCAAGTTTTTGAAAATCAGACCAACGGTTCAAAAGTTACAAGCAGAAATGTACCTGGGACTTTGACCTGTTGGTGGCGCTAACGGGTTTGAGGTAGAGGCCTGAAATTTGGTGAGAGGAATGTTGAGAGTGTCTAGAATCAGTGTGCCAAATTTCACAACTTTTTACCAGACGGTTCTATGGGCTGCCATAGACTTGCAGAGGCGGAAGTGGACTGAATAATAATAATAATAATAATAATAATAAGAAACAATAGAATCACTATGGGTGCCTTCGCAGCTTTGCTGCTTGGCCCCCAAATATAGCTGCAAGCAGCAATGTGGGGGCCAAGCAGAATTATGGGCCGAGTCGTAAGGCCAGCAGAATGCACTTGGGCCAGGTAATGCCCTTGTGGAGCTTACTCCAAAGTTGCTATCTACCAAGTTTGGGAGAAATTGGTGAAAAATTGAGGGAGGAGAAGCATTTTAATTGATTTTTACAAAATTCAAAATGGCGGAAAATCCTAAAGGGTGAATATGACGTGCTAGGGTGCGATGGATTCGGCTTGAGCCAAGGATTCCAGAGCTAGTGGAATTTTGTTTCTAGCCCAAACGCATCATGAGATATGAGCCAAAATTCGTTTTTGCTAGTTATAGCGCCCCCTAGCGGCCAAGTTGGTCCAAGTTTTTTGGCGACCTTTCTGGTTGTGTCTGGCATAATGCCACCAAGTTTTGTTAAGATCTGCCAAAGGGCGGCCGAGATGTGAGCACACATCCTCTTTCGCGTCTGTGCAGCCAAATTTGATTGGCTGCCACGGCCAAACGCTTATGAAATTCGAAAATCCGTGTAAGATTCTTGTGCAGCTTCATCCACAGTTGCTATGGACCAAATTTGGGAGAAAATGGTCAAAAACTGAGGGAGGAGTAGCATTTTAATTGATTTTCACATAATTCAAAATGGCGGAAAATCTACCAGGTGCAATATGACGACACAGGGCGCGTTGGATTCATTTTGACGCAAGCATTCCAGCGAGACTAAGCTTTTGACGATCAGACGTATGGTCCAAAAGTAACAACCAGAAATGTACCTGCAAATTTGACCTGTTGGTGGCGCTAGAGAGTTTGAGGTGGTGAGTTGAAATTTGGTGACAAGACCCTTGAGGGAGCCTAGAATCAGTCTGCCAAATTTGAAAACCTCTAGTCATACGGTTCTATGGGTTGCCATCTAATTTCATTGATTTTAACAAAATTCAAAATGGCGGAAAATCCTCAAGGCAGAATATGACAGCATAGGGTGCGATGCATTCGTCTTGACCCATGGATTCCAGAGATAGTAGAATTTTGTTTCTACCCAAAACGCATCATGAGATATGAGCCAAAAGACATTTTTCCTAGTTATAGCGCCCCTAGCAGCCAATTTGTTCCAAATTGTTTGCTGCCCTTTGGGGAGGGGTGCTGCATAAGGCCACCAAGTTTTGTTAAGATAGGCCAAAGGGTGGCCGAGAAATGAGCACACTTCCTGTTTTGCATCTGCAAGCCAAATTTGATTGGCTGCCACAGCCAAACGCTTAGGAAATTCTAATTACCGGGTAAGTTTCTTGTGCAGATTAGTCCCCAGTTGCCATCTATCAAGTTTGGGAGAAATTGTTCAAAAATTGAGGGAGGAGAAGCATTTTAATTGATTTTCACATAATTCAAAATGGCAGATAATCTACTGGGTGGGATATGACGAGACAGGGTGTGTTGTAGTCGTTGTGACCCAAGCATTCCAGCGATACTAAGATTTTGATGATCAGACGTATGGTTCAAAAGTAACAAGCAGAAATGTACCTGCGACTTTGACCTGTTGGTGGCGCTAGAGAGTTTGAGGTGCTGAGTTGAAATTTGGTGACAAGATCCTTGAGGCAGCCTAGAATCAGGG
>NC_083569.1:90135011-90137511 GCF_027579695.1 Neoarius graeffei
TAATGGAATTTTGTTTCTATCCAAAACGCATCATGAGATATGAGCCAAAAGACATTTTTCCCAGTTATAGCGCCCCCTAGCAGCCAATTTGTTCCAAATTTTTTGGTGCCCTTTGGGGAGGCGTGGTCCATAATGCCACCAAGTTTCGTTAAGATACGCCAAAGGGTGGCCGAGAAATGAGCACACTTCCTGTTTTGCATCTGCCTTCCAATTTTGATTGGCTGCCACGGCCAAACGCTTAGGAAATTCTAAAAACTGGGTAAGTTTTTTGTGCAGCTTAGTCCCCAGTTGCCATCTACCAAGTTTGGGACAAATTCTTCAAAAATTGAGGGAGGAGAAGCATTTTAATTGATTTTCACATAATTCAAAATGGCGGAAAATCTACTGGGTGGAATATGACGAGACAGGGCGCGTTGGATTCCTTTTGAGCCAAGCATCCCAGGGATACTAAGAATTTGATGATCAGACGTATTGTTCAAAAGTTACAAGCAGAAATGTAACTGTGATTTTGACCTGTTGGTGGCGCTAGAGAGTTTGAGGTGCTGAGTTGAAATTTGGTGACATGATCCTTGAGGCAGCATAGAATCAGTGTGCCAAGTTTAAAAACCTCTAGTCAGACGGTTCTATGCGTTGCCATAGAATTTCATTGATTTTAACAAAATTCAAAATGGCGGAAAATCCTCAAGGCAGAATATGACGTCATAGGTTGCGATGGATTCGTCTTCAGCCAAGAATTCCTGACATAGTGGAATTTTGTTTCTACGCCAAATGCATCATGTGATATGAGCCAAAAGACATTTTTCCTAGTTATAGCGCCCCCTAGCGGCCAATTTGTTCCAAATTTTTTGGGGCCCTTTGGGAAGGGGTGGCGCATTATCCCACCAAGTTTCGTCAAGATAGGCCAAAGGGCCGCCGAGAAATGAACACACTTCCAGTTTCGCGTCTTCGCAGCCAAATTTGATTGGCTGCCACGGCCAAACGCTTGTGAAATTCAAATCACCGGGTATAACTTTTGTGCAGGTTCGTCCAATTATGCTATCTTCCAAGTTTGGGAGAAATTTATAAAAAATTGAGGGAGTTGAAACATTTTAATTGATTTTCACAAAATTCAAAATGGCGGTTAAAATATATGGGCGGGAAATGACGTCATGGGGTGCGTTGGATTCGTCTTGGCCCAAGGATTCCAGGGATATCAAGTTTTTGAAAATCAGACCAACGGTTCATAAGTTACAAGCAGAAATGTACCTGCGAATTTGACCTGTTGGTGGCGCTAACGGGTTTGAGGTAGAGGCCTGAAATTTGCTGAGAGGAATGTTGAGAGTGTCTAGAATCAGTGTGCCAAATTTCACAACTTTTTACCAGACGGTTCTATGGGCTGCCATAGACTTGCAGAGGCGGAAGTGGACTGAATAATAATAATAATAATAATAATAATAATAAATATAGCTGCAAGCAGCAATGTGGGGGCCAAGCAACATATGAGCCTAGTCGGAAGGCCAGCAGAATGCACTTGGGCCAGGTAATGCCCTTGTGCAGCTTAGTCCAAAGTTGCTATCTACCAAGTTTGGGAGAAATTGGTGAAAAATTGAGGGAGGAGAAGCATTTTAATTGATTTTTACAAAATTCAAAATGGCGGAAAATCGTAAAGGCTAAATATGACGTCATAGGCTGCGATGGATTCGGCTTGAGCCAAGGATTCCAGAGATAGTGGAATTTTGTTTCTAGCCCAAACAGATCATGAGATATGAGCCAAAAGTAATTTTTCCTAGTTATAGCGCCCCCTAGCTGCCAAGTTGTTCCAAGTTTTTTGGGGACCTTTCTGGTGGCGTCTGGCAAAAGGCCACCAAGTTTCATTAAGATCTGCCAAAGGGCGGCCGAGATGTGAGCACACATCCTCTTTTGCGTCTGAGGAGCCAAATTTGATTGGCTGCCACGGCCAAACGCTTATGAAATTCATAAATCCGTGTAAGATTCTTCTGCAGCTTCGTCCACAGTTACTATCTACCAAGCTTGGGAGAAATTGGTTAAAAACTGAGGGAGAAGAAGCATTTTAATAGATTTTCACATAATTCAAAATGGCGGAAAATCTACCAGGTGCAATATGACGAGACAGGGCGCGTTGGATTCGATGTCACCAAGGCATTCCAGAGATCCTATGATTTTGACGATCAGACGTATGGTTCAAAAGTAACAACCAGAAATGTACCTGCGAATTTGACCTGTTGGTGGCGCTCGAGAGTTTGAGGTGGTGAGTTGAAACTTGGCGACAAGACCCTTGAGGGAGCGTAGAATCAGGCTGCCAAATTTGAAAACCTCTAGTCATATGGTTCTATGGGTTGCCATCGAATTTGATTGATTTTAACAAAATTCAAAATGGTGGAAAAACCTCAAGTCAGAATATGACGTCATAGGGTGCGATGGATTCGTCTTGACGCATGGATTCCAGAGATAATGGAATTTTGTTTCTACCCAAAACGCATCATGAGATATGAGCCAAAAG